>NW_024962265.1:22988742-23088420 GCF_019238085.1 Lagopus leucura
TTTGCCCTTTGATTAGAGATACATAAACCTTTCATTCATTTGATTAAAAAAAAAAAAAAAAAAAAAAAAATTGTACTAGTTCTCATGCATATGTTCTGTTGTACAGCCGTATTCTGGAACTCCAGGGAAAGTATCACCTGTTGTGGTGCTCCCACCTGCAGTTGAACGCGGAATATGCTTGCAGAGTATTTCAAGGAAGCACAACAATGGTAACTTTCTCATAGATTGGATTTGTCTCTGTTTACAGACAAGTGAACTTTTTCTAGTGTTTTTCTTAGGAGCCCTGTTGTGCTGTGGTTATGTGCTACAGCAATAAAGAAGTGCTTGGCTATTGTTAATTAACACCAGCTAACTCTTCACTTGCTGGCCTGTTTGATTAGTCAAGGAAGTTCTTGTGTTCATTATGTGTGTTTTTTTGGACATGTATGTTATTTGTTTTTTGTTTTTTTTTTGCTTTAACTTGTTGCTTAATGTGGTAAGAGTGGTGTCTAGTTTAAGATTTACCTTTTTGAGGATTCAGTCATTCCTGGATAATCAGCAGAAGAAAAATATCATCTGGTTAAGCTTTTTTTTTTTTTTTTCTCTTTTTCGTAGCTTTATTTTTTATAGGTTTCTGTTGTGCTTTGAGTAGTAACTAAAATGTGAGGACAAATTTAGGTTTTGTTGCTGAAGGTTTCTGCCTGCAGGTTGTGGCATTTGCCTTGTGACCATCCTGATTGAGAAGGGGAGTTTTGCTATTGGAATAAGGCTTTTATCTTTTTAAAAATTATTTGGAAATCCAGCTTATAGTATGGGTATAATGACCAAAAAGGCTAATCCAAATTCAGTTTAGTAAGATGGAACCAGATCTTTTTTTCAAGCTTCTGGGAGCTCTAAATCAACTTACTGTCATGGAAGTCTGCTTCATATGATTCTGTTAAGTTTGAAATCAATATGGAAAGGGGGAAGAGCTGATTGTGATAATCTTTCTAAGGTATTTCCATGTTACTTCAGTACACTATGTGTACTAAAATCAAATCTTGGTGGTTTTTTATTAATATTTTTTTAATGTGAGACTTCTTCTGTGGAACCATTCCTAGAAGCATTTTCTATACTTGTTTCAGAGGACTCAAACTATAAGATGACTGCAGCACAGAATTCAAGAAATACATGGGCAGTAGGTTGTGTGAGTTTGGAAATAAAATTGGACACAAAACTTCAAAAATATTTGGAATAATGCACATGTGCATTACAACCAAACAACATTTGTATCATTTATTTCCCTGAAAGCTAAACCAGAGTGATCAGTTGAGAACCAGCTTAGTTTTACCTCATTGAATGACATTTGTATGAGATTTTTGTGTCTGTACCCTTGCTCTCTGTAAAGCTGTTAATGAGAAAGCAGCCTCAACATTGAGCACTAGTGGGATAGAAGTAGTCCTAGTGCTGCTGGATTCTTTTATGATTGTTCATAGAGCTTTCTGCACTAATTAGTCCTTTTAGAAAGCAGAATTCAGCTTCCAAAAAGAATAAAATATTTTAACCTTGTTTTGTTAACAGGCATGACTTAATGCTTCACAGGAATTGTTGTCATTCTATGATTTAACATTTTTAATAAAAGATGCATGATGGGAATTACTCTGCGTTTCTTGCATACTGCTGTGAATTCTCTGTGATAAGATAATTGAATATTAGGTGTTGCACTCTCAATGAAGTAAAGCATCCAGCCAACAATTGCAGAACCTACTGATGTTGTACAGGGTAAAAGGTATCTTCAATTAAATAAAATAGCACTTTCATTTTTCACCTGCAGGCTTTTCAGAGAAATCCGGTGATTTGCAGGTAAATGATTTTCATTTCAGTCTACTTGTCCTGCTTGCTAAAGAATATGTAGTTACTTTGAATTTATCTTCTTTTGTTCATTGGATTGTCTTTCATAGTTGAAGGTTTCTGCAGTTTTAGAGAGGAATGAAACACCTTCAAAAAAAGAAAGGAGGAAATCAGGTAATGGTGACTTTGATATTTCGAGTTTAACTTCAGAATCTTTCTGGAGAAGCACATTTAATTAAGCATTTGATTCATTTGTTTTGCAGATCTACAGGAGGAATTGAGTTTAGAAGATGTAGACAATATTGAAGGTATTTTTAAAAGGTTTTTTTTGTCATGTTCCTTTGTGGGCACACACATTATACTTGTAAATTCCTGCTATTAATGTTTGCTATGTTATTTCAGCATAAGATTTAATGAAATATGCCTCCATCTGTGAGTGCTTTTTCCTCTAGTCCGCTATTCAGTGCTTGTAAAAACCTTTCTACAGCATAAGCTTCTTCCATCTGCTATCATCACCCCTTGTCAGGAAGTCTTCAAATTTACTTTTCTTCCTGTTTCTGAATATACCAGTTTCTAGAGGAGCAATAGGAAGTATGTCCTATGTCTGGTTCCAGGCAAGGGATCTGCATACTAAGCTGTCCAGGAACTGCAGGTGGGACAGTAAGAGTGATTGCCAGGCTTATGCTGCACTTAGCATGAGTGATTATTTACCTGACTTTTCTCTACCTCTGACAGTTGTTTTAAAACATGTAATATATATTCTCTCCTGAAGCCCCTCCTCTCGTTTTGGTGAAACTGACCACTGAATTTAGAGCTAGGGGAAGAATGTAGGGAAGAAAGTTTAAGTGGGAGGTAATGAGTGGAAGTACGTTGACAGGAATTCCTTTTTGTTGGGAAACAAGGATAGAAGTGAAGCAGCTAGATCATACACTATATATATATGGGAGAGAGGATATATAACCTTTATGGGTTTTTAGTTTCTTCATTCTGATGTGTATGAATTTAAGTGTTTGTTAGCAAGATGCAAAACAGTTGCCTATTCAGGTCTTAGAATTTCTACAATGAGCCCCTGAAAATACAAATCAGGTGAAAACCTATATAAGCAAGCATATGAAGTAGATGATTAGAAAAAATTCAGAAAACTATTACAATTTCTAAGTATGGAATGGAAATTGTTCCAAGCTGTTTGACATCCTTGTCTTAGGAAAAAAGGTACTGTTTCTTTTGACAACAATAGAGGTTAAACTTGACTCCTGAAAAAATGTGTGTGTGTGTGTGTGTATTTGCAATGCATAAAGAAAAGGAGGTTCTCTTCTGCAGTGATAGTATTTCTGTAAGATGCAGTAAGGATTGTTAGAATCATAGAATTATAGAATTGGACTGGAAAGGACCTTTAAAGATCACCTAGTTCCAAACTCACTGCTGTGGGTAACCTGTTCCAGTGCCTTGCCACCCTCATCAAGAATTTATTCCTTATCTAAACTGTCTTTCAGTTTAAAACTGTTACTCTTTGCACTATCACTACAGGCCATAGTAAAAAGTCTTCCTTCATCTTTCTTATAAGCCCCATTAATTATTGAAAGGCCATAATATGGTCTCTGCAAAGTCTTTTATTTTCCAACACTGTCAGCTTTTCTTCATAGGAAAAGTGTTCCAGTTCTCAAATTATTCTTTGTGACCCTCCTCTGGACCTGCTCTGATGGGAGATTTTTGTGTTGGGAGCCCCAGAGCTGAACTCAGTACTCCTGGTAGGGTTTTGGAAGAGTGGAGTAGGAAGGGGACAGTCATCTCTGTTGGCCTGCTGGCCATGCAGAGCCTCTTTTATGGCCCAGGGTGCAATTGGCTTTCTGGACTGCAAGCATGCATTGGCAGCTTGTATCTAAGTTTTCATCCAGCATTATCCCCAAGTCCTTTTCCACAGGACTGCTCTTTGTCTGTTCATTGCCCAGTCTGAGCTGATGATTGCCCAATGCAGGTGCAGGACTTTGCACTTGGCCTTGTTGAACGTCATGAGGCCTGTTTCTCTAGGCTGTCATTGTCCTTCTGAATGTCATCTCTTTTCACTAACATATCAGCTACACCACTTGGCACCACTTCCTTATGTACTAAACAATCCATCCATCATATTTCTCCAGTTTGGAGAGACAAGTATGTTATTTGAGCCCATGCAAAAAGTCTTAAATCAAGGTAGCTAACATCAGTTGCTGTTTCTTAATCTGTCACTGCAGTCACTCCATAATAGAAGGTTGGTTGGATCCTGGGAAGTACCTCCTTTTTTACCCTTTTTAAAAACAAGTGTGATGTTTCCCTTGTTACGGTCACTGAGGGTTTCACCTGACTGCCACAACTCTTTAAATATGTTGGATAGTGATTTTTGGCAACCTCATTTATCCATGATCTCGGAGGTCTTTTCCAATCTTTCTGATTCTATGATTCTGTGAGTCTTAGTTTTGTCTGTTTTATGCAGTAATGTGAAATGTAGTCCAATAATGGTCCAGGATGTTATAACATTGTAAAGTTGGGTAGGAAAATCAATCTTCTCATAGCTCATATTATGTCAGCATAGCGTTTCATATATTTTCTGTTAATCCTTCCTTGTCTCTTTTTTTTTTTCTCTCCATCTATGTGTTATCTTGAAGACCAGGTATTAAGAAGTATATATGAAAGTTTCTCTGACTTTTGGGTTTGGGTTTCAGCAAGCTGTATTTCTTCTGCAGAGCATTGTGACTCCTGTGGTACATGTATTTCTAACTCTAAAAGGGTTAAATGAGACTCTTCTTCATACAAAATAAGGAGCAGTGAAAATAGCTAGAGGAATCTAGCCAGTTACAGTATAGCATACAGTGTGTCATTGTATATAAATATATTTCTACATATACATAAACCATTTGAGATCATTAAAGGTGTATTTGTGACCACTTGTACTGATTTTCATCAAACTTGTGCGTGAAAGGGAGAATGCCTTGAGAGAGGGTAGTTCACAGAGATGCATCTTTAAACTGTGTTATATTATCTTCAAATCATAAATCATACACTTGAGAGATTGTGTTAGTTTGTGTTGTTTTCTCACAAATGCAACAACTCAGAATGTACTGTAGGTATAAATAAGTCGTAATAAGTCATGTTCATTATAAAGAAGGAATTTCTTCACTGTAGGTGAGGGCTCAGAACATATCTTTCATGTGTCATCAGCTGAAAAAGAGACGGTCAAGGATGCCATTGAAAACTGTGGAAGGCAGGTATGTGAAAGCAAATATTATATCTGAATTGGTAAACTGTATTATGTGTTAATGTATAAGAAAGCTTACCAGTCAGTAAATGGTTCTGAGAAAAGAGTCTTGTACATGAAGTTTGTATCATTTGAAGTTAGATACTGTGTTCTTATGGTTGTGTAAAATGCTTGCCGTTGTGATGGATACTTGACATTGTCCTGCTATGTTTCCAGCTGGTTTGCTTAAACATTGACCTCTGTTTTTCCTTGTGTGCAATGCTGATAAAAAGTGCAGTCATGTGGTGGGTTTTTTTTTCCTATGCAAAATACATATTCAATTAGGAGCAAGATTTTTCTATGATGTGATTATTTATTTGACAAAACATGCCAGATTTTCCTCTTTGTAAGAGAAAGATTAAGTAAAAACTTGAAATATGATGATCTGTCAATGCATTCTCTGCCTCTGCAAAATATATCCTTGTCTGATCAAGTTAATAAGTGTTTGAAAATATATTTTTTGGAGGCCATTGTAGAGGAATATAAACCAGGTATCCTGTTTGTACTGGGCATACAGGACTGCATAGGGGTCTCCAGTGAGCGTCTGGAGTCTTCTGTTATACCTCAAGGGACAGTGGAGTAAGAAATAATATCCATCATACATCCAAGGCACCGTGGAAGAGGGATGTGATTAATTTCAGCAGATAGAGAACAGGACTTAAGTGTTGGAAGGTGATAGCAGATGTGCAGAGTGAATGGAGCTTGGGAGTGGAGTGGCTGAGAGAGGTGGTGACTGAGATACTCCTCTGCATTGTGAAAGATTTTTGTGGAGTTAAGATGTGGAAGGAGAAAAGGGCCTGTATAACCAGAGTAAGAAGATCAGTGGTTGTGGTCCCTTAGGACGCCAAGGTGGCAGGCCTTACTCAGAAGGGAACACAAACCAAGGATAATGTTGCAGGGACTGAGGCACACAGTACAAGCAGTCAGCACCAGAGAGGAGCCAGAGATATGAGGAGGCTCGGTAGTTTTGATAGATGTCTTGGTTCATGATTTTGGGCTGAGGGCAGCAGCGAACAGGTTTTCCAAGTAAATATTTGTCTTGGGAACTTGGAATGTAATTTAATAATTTTGACTCTGGGGAGCATAAATGATTGTAATGTAATCAATCTCTTGTGGTGGATAGTGAAAAGCTTGTTATGATCACTCACACTGTGTTAACTCAACTAACAGGGTATTGTAAAGTGCCAGTCAGTAGAAAGTGATGGAGGATGGGAAAATTTGGGCAGTTGTATTTTATGTTGTTCTTGATTTTTGGTTTCTTTTGATATTTTTTTTTAATTTTAATTTTTATTTTTATTTTTTAAGTACTAAAACATAAACTGCATAGTGACACCTTTTAGCCTGCCTGCTCTCTGTAGTTGGCTAAAGCAATCCTCATGTTTGGAGAAATCTAATGGCAGAAAAACCATTGTTTCTAAACTAGATCCTTTCATTTTGAGGAAAAAAGAAATAAGGTGGTACCTTTTGTTTTTTGTTGTATGATAGAATGAGTTTGCAATGTAAATTACATGGCTTAACCGTAATTTCCTTTTTCTTGGTAATTTTTCTGTCTTTACCTGCTTACTTAAGGATAAATATGTTTTAGAAACTACCAACCTGATAGAAAACCCAGCGTATGAAATACAGACTGACAAAGCAGAAATTTCTCATCAGGAAGCCCTAGCAGAAAATGAGGAATCCCACAGTGCTGTCAAGCATTTAAGTCTAAAGCCGTGGGAAGAAAGATATGAAAGAATGTGGGTTGAAAAAGAGAAAAGGGAATTGAAAACAAATTTTAAAAACATCACAGCAGAGCTGAAGCAGCTGTTCGGTGAAATTAATGAATCTGAGGAAACTACATCCCTTGTGGCAGAAGTGGCAGAAGATGACTTCAATGAAGAATTGAAGAGTTTTCGTGTTTCATCTTGTGTGACAGAATCAAATAATAAGTTAGAAAGTAAAGGTGAATTTGGAGATATGAAACTTAACGTAGACGTAAAAGAACCCGAAGTGGAAATTGTAGTTCAGAGTCTCGGTGTCCTTCCTGATCACAGTAACTTAAATGCAAACATGGAAAATACCTGGAGTACAGAGGAAGAAGACTGCACTAATTACACAGATAATACAAAAGTACCTCTAGCAAGAGGAGAGGAAATGGAAGAAAATGAGAATGGGATTGGTAGGAATGTAGAGGGAAGTCCTGAGTATTCCCCAAGACATTGTTTAAAAACAAATATTTTGGATGACATTTCTAATATTCTTCCTAAAGTAAGACCTATTTCCACAAATGATGAAAGTACACTGGGTTTTATCAGAGAGAAGAAATTTGGTAAGGATGTCTGTCTTAGTGACAGTGTTTCCAGAGACTGCCTTATCAAAAACAAGGAAATAGGAGAAGCAGAAATTGAAAATCTTATTCCACATGATCAGCAACCTTGTGGCATGCTGAAAAGGAATCTGGATGAAGAATTAAAACAAGATGTGCAAAGATTTAAGAGTAAGGTAGGAATGCTGCAAATGGTATTCCTGGCTTTGGAGAAAGAGAAGGTACAGCTACAAAAAGAGGTAGAAGTTCACCTGCTGCTCCTTATTCCTTAGTCTTTCTCCATATCAATGGTCCTGTTCATGTTAGCTATTGATCATGCTTTGTGGAAATTGTTTTTCTTTTTTTTTGTTTTAAGGGAAGTACATTACTCATAAATAAGGAGAGCAGTGGTGAATTGTACTTTTCCCCACGATGTAATCAGAAGGTTTTGAGAAATCAAAATGTATTGATTCAGTTTAACAATAGGTGGCAGTCAGTTCCAGTGTAAGTAGTTATCACCACATTGCCATAAAAACAAATACATACAAGTACACCAGTTTTGATTCTCAATCAAGGAATGAAAATAGCTTCTGAACAGGGTCTTGACTAATCTCTTCATTTGCTGTGGTTTGTGCATGGCGTGCCTTCACTGCCTTTCACTAAAATTCCTGATTGCTGTGAAACTTTCTGCTTGTGAGGTTTTTTTTCCTCATCATTAAGGAAGTACTCCATCATGCATCTACTCATATTTTTTTATTTCTACAGCTAATGTTGTGTAGTCTGTCTAATTTCTTAGCAGTAATGCACCAGTCATGCCTTTATTGTTTCTTTCCTAAGGCTTGGGGTTTTTTTTTGTTGAACTTCAAATCATGAGTGAATTCAGTGTGTTTTCGTTGACTTGGTACGTTTTGTAGAGTAATTTTTGTGAAAATTATTTTTTATTTTACATTATTTTAGAAGTCAAGCTTATATTATTTGGTCTTACATTGCCTTTAGAAACAGAAAAATGTATGAAGCTTAATTTTCTCTTCATAGGTTGAGAAGGAAAAAAAGAAGCAGAAACATTTCAAAATGCAAGCAGTAGAGAAAGAGGACGGTCTTGATAAATTAAATACACCAGCAGGCAGTATTAACAATCAACCAGTTAAAGAAGAGCTTGCTCTAAGGAAGAATGAGAAAAAACTTGAGGATGAAAAAAAGATAGAAGAAAAACGCACAAAGAACTTTTCATCTGAGGAGAGACCAAAATTAACTAGAATGCCAACAAAAGGGTAAACTAATAAAACATTCTGCAATTCTTATTTGTAATATTTAGGGGTTTTAGCTTTAGGGCTTTTTTTAGCTTGTATTTGAAGCACTCTCCTCAGTGTTGAAAGCTATGCTGAGTAGTCTCCTACTTCTCAAACTTTTAAAAAAATATCTTTTTCTGAGAACTAAGTGCACAATGGAGGTTCAGGTTTATTTCATTGGAGGAGATAAAGGTCTTAATTGTAGAATCATAGAATGTCCTGGGTTGAAAAGGACCACAATGATCATCTAGTTTCAACCCCCCTGTTATGTGCAGAATCGCCAACCACCAGACCAGGCTGCCCAGAGAATTTTTTCCTCAATACTGACACTAGTCGTGTCTTCAGAATCTTAGCTGGAGGTTGAGAAAATGTTATTTTCTTAATAAATAGCCACCCAGAACAGAAAAGCAGGAACTCAGTTTACTTTCTCCCTTTTCTAGGAGATATTAGTGTTCCTCATGGAATTGTTTTCATTAAACTCAGACTCTCTTTGTCAAGAAAAAGGGAACAATAATATTACCAAACAATTCTAAGAAGTTTGAAGAAAGCAAAGATGCTTTTGCATTACCCTTGGCAGGAATTTTTATCTGCACCTTCTTCAGGAAAATCTGTGCTCTAAGTACATCCTTTAATGGGGAGAGAGAGGTGTTCCAGCTTACTTGAGTATCTTCCCAGATCTTGGGAATCAAGCCTGTGTTTTAACAGGCATTTTTAGTCTTGATTTTTTTTCGTAGAGTGTTTTTTATTTTATGTAATGTACTCAATTGGTGACTTTTTTTCTTTCTGTTCAATACAGTAAATCTGTTATGAATGCAAAAGGTATGAAGAAAAATGAGAATAAAAGGCAGTCTTCAAAGCAGAAGGCTAATCAGAAGATTCAAGTAACGGATGATAGCACTTGCAGTGAAACATCCCAAGCTGAAGAAAGGTACTGAATATAAGGAATATGATAAATACATTTAATGATTACAAAAATTGTCCTGAAAACTAAAGATAAATTTTACAAACTGAATGCGTACAATGATTTTCCCCTGCCAAAAATGACTTGAGGGTGTGCAGGTGGATGGCAAGCTGGACGTGAGCCAGCAGTGTGCCCTCACAGCCCAGAAAGCCAACCATATCCTGGGCTGCATCAAAAGCAGCATGGCCAGCAGATCAAGGGAGGTGATCCTGCCCCTCTACTCTGCACTGGTGAGACCTCACCAAGTGTACTGCATCCAGATGTGGATCCAGAAGAGATGTGGATCTGTTATACTTTGAATCCAGAGGAGGGCATAAAAACGATCCAAGGGATGGAACAGCTCCCCTATGAGGACAGGCTGAGAGAGCTGGGACTCCTCAGCCTGGAGAAGAGAAGGCTCTGGGGAGACCTGAGAGCCTTTCTGGAGGTGCTTTTCAACTTTGGCTGTTGTATAATTAACAATATAATGCAGAAAAAATAGCCTTCCAGCACACGTATGGTGTTTTTGTTGTTTTTTTTTTCTGCCTCCAACTACATGACTACGTATAACACAGTTATTGTATTAAACTGCAGTTTAATTCACTTCTCAAATTAAGTTTTCAGAGCACTTTCAGTTAATTGTTGTTCATGTTGTGTAAGCATTCCAGTACTGAAATGTATTTCTGTTTTCCAGGTCTGCAGCAAAAACAGGGAGTGAAAAGGGCAAGGTACTGTAAAATTACTTTTTCTAATCGGTTTTTAATCACTTTAACTGTGTCAGCTTTTACATCATGTTCAATTAGATGCAAAGATTTCTGCTGATAAGCAGCTTTGTACTATTTGAGTCAAATTCATGGGCTGTGAGTGAGAGAATGAATTGTTCCTGCATTTATAATGATCTGTAATAACATAGTTTTGTATACACACTGTGTTGTCTGTAGGTCAGCATGCAAATGGATGTTACTGATGACCTTGATTTAACACAGTCATCTGATACAACTACAGAGGATGCTGAGTTGCCAACTTCAACTTACAAAGAAGCTATGTTGCTGTTAGAACAGCTTAGTGTGGATCATACAGGTAAGTCTCTAACTCACTTTGTCTTCTGTTACAAGCTCATCTTTTAAAACTCTCGTTTCCTTGTGTACCTTCACAGTTCCTTAGTGTCATATTTAGGTCTAATATTTATGATCAAAAATGACTCTTGCCCATACCCTACTCCCTAAGACCAGTTCATTCAAATGTAGTGATAAAAAGAAAAAAAGACAAGTCTTTTTTTTTTTTTCTTCCTCTTTATGCCCCTTAATAAGTAATGCTCCACAAAATAATGGTTTTGCTAAAAACAAATAAAGAAATCTATAATGAAATGTTGTAATATGCTTGCATGTATACACATAGCTTGATATAAATACAAGCAGCACTAATTTTCTCAGTTTTCACTAAAACTTTATTAGGCAAATGTGGATTAACTGTGGCTAAAGGCCTTGTTTCCACCCACCTGCACTCTCACCTCCACGCTTCAACAGGAGAGGAAGGAGGTAAATAAAGGAGTTGAAAAAGCTCAAGAAATGTGATACAGGCAAAGCCATCACTACTTTTTGTCATGGACAAAATGGGCTCCACTTGTGAAAATTAATTTCATTGCTTGCTAATTAAACTGGGGAGTGAGAAAGATAAAAATAAGTAAATAAAACACCTTCCAGCCACCACTTTCTCACACTTAATTTTGCTTCTTCACTGCCACTTCCTGAGCAGTGCAAGGAGGATGGTGGCTTTCCAGTCAATACATGATAGTTCCTCTCTGCCTCTTCTACCTCTTCACACATTTTCTGTGCTCTAGCATAGGTCCTTTTACAGGCCAAGATCCTTTAGGGGAATTACCCACCTATTCTACAGTGGAGTCTTCCATGGTCTGCAGTGTGGGTATCTGCTCCAATGGGGCCCTTTCCAAGGGCTGCAGAGAAACACCTGCTCCATTGTGGTGCTCTTCACAGGCTGTTTGGGAACCCTCACCTGGAGTGCTTCTTTCTTCCTCTCTCTCTTTCATCTTACCTTTATGTTTCCACTGTTATTTACACCTGTTTTTCCTCCTCCTCTGCCTAAGTGGTGTTTTTGCCCTTTCCAAAATATGCTTTCTTGGAGGTGCCATAAAATTGGCTGATAGGCTGAGTTGTGTCCAGTAGTGGGTCTGTTGGACCCACTGCATTTGGCACAGTCTTTTCGGTATTTCTTAGAGAGACTTCCCCACGACTAAAACCTTGACACCTATACCCAATTCACCAAAGAATTAAATAGATTGTAAAGTGGAAAGTTTTCATGCATATGTGCAGTTTTGTGTACTTTTTGTCTCCATACAGATTCTGCTATTTTGCTGAAAATTCAAAACATACTTCTTGAATATGAACAGAGAATAGATCACGAAAAAAATCGCTATGCAGCTCTCTGGAAAGAAGTCAGAAAGTTGAAAAGTGAAAAAGAGGAGTCACAGTTAATAGCAGAAGAGACTGAAGATTTGAAATCCACATTGACTCACCAAGAAATGGAATTGAAAAGTGATATCCGAAGCCTTAAGTATGTAATCTTGCATTTTGATTGTTTTTTATTCTGGTCATGTTTTAGAAGATGCTGGTAGTCCAGCCATCAACAGCATGCCAAGTCCCACCACTAAGCCATGTCCCTTAGTGCTATAGTCATGTGTCTCTTAAGTACCTCCAGGGAGTGGGACATAAAAGCAGTTTTGTGAGTTGTATTTCACAGGTTTTGTCTTTGTACCTTCTGTTTTTATATAAAATCAGGAATCATGGCAACTCCTCAGACCAAAAATTGAAACAGTTTACTGGGTGTGTTTGATTGAAGGTCAAATTTGGTATTGTTTCCTTGTCCTCCTACTCCTGAGCTACATGCAGGTGGTCTTTAGTCACTGTTTACACCATTTCAGAGGGGTGGCAAGCAGGCATTATATAAAATTCATTAAGAACAAATTCAAAGCCCTGCACATGGGATGGAGAAACCCCTTGTGAGAATACACAGTAAAATGCTCTTGCTGGTGAGCTGCTTTGCTGAGAAGCCTCTTGGGGCCTTGGCAGAGATTAAGAGCAACATGTTCCAGAATGATCTTGCAGCTGAGAAGGCCAACAGCATCCTGGGTTGCATTAAGAAGAGCAGAGACCCAAGAAGGTGAAGGGAGGGATCCATCCCTACTTAGCTCTTGTTGGTCTGTATCTGGAGCACTGGGTCCAACGTTTGGCCTCCCTGTACAAGAGATCATGGTCAACATGTGTGAGTTCAGCAGAGGCTTTCCAGGCTGATCACAGAGCATGGAGCACTTTCTCTGTGAGAAGAAGCTGAGGGAAATGGACTTCAAGGAGATACGCCAGCAGTCTCACAGTACATGGAAGGGGATTATGAGTAAGACAGAGTAAGACAAAGCCATTCCTAATTTGGCCTGGATTTGGTTCTAAATATCTTTTAAAATTCCCAAACATCTATAAAAACAAGGAATTAATTTTTTCTTTCTATGTAAAATCTCATAACAGTGTTAGCTAATTAGCTATATGTTTGTAAAAGCTGTACTTCTCAGGAAACTAAGGTAACAATTATATGTAAAGCTTTCTCCTTGAGTATAAGCTATTTAAATACTGATGTTACAGCCAATCTTTTGAGCTATTTATTAGTGGTTGCTGATACTCATTTTCCAGAATTAGTAAAGCAGATTTTTTGGGGTACCTCTTTCTTTATGTTCGTAGTTACTTTCTTATTTGTTGACAAAAATATTGGAAAAATATTCAAAATAAGAAGCAAATACAAAAATGCTTTCTTGTTTACTTACTGTGGATACACAATGACTGTTTTAACCATATCAATGCTTATTGCTAATTATTTCAGTTATTAAAAAAAAGCCTAACATTCTCCAAGGTGTTTTTATCAGTTAGATGGAAAATCAAGTTGCTATTATTTCTCTCACATGTAAATCCAGTGAGTTTTAAAACTGTAACTGTGTTTTTTAATCATACTAAGCTTAACATTTCTAAATCCTTTTTGGAGCACTATCCTTATCCTTTATTTAATAAAAAAAAAAAAAAAAAGAAAAAGTTACTTCACAGATGGTAAGCAGTTGTTATAGTCCTGGAAAGGGTTCTTAAAAGGTTTTGGATTTGTCTTAGACAAGTGATGTGTTGTTTTGTTAGTATTACTTGCAGTCACAGTGAATCCATAGTATGTGGATGATGTTCAGCATATTAAATACAGTATATTTTTTATATTAAAAATTTATGGTATTTTGATCTGGTAAGACTGTGAACTAATTTTGAATGAAGTGTGCACCTGTAATGTGAAGTTTTGGGGGTTTTTTTTAGGAATTACAGATGTGTGCATTATTCTTCATGTTTACCTATGTAAACTTAAAAATACATGATAAATTTTGTACATTACTAAATGGCTTATTTGTCAGCCTTGTGCAGCTCATGTACAAAATGTCTTTCACCACTAATGGAATGAAATTAGAGTTATTTTAAAAGTTTAAAATTGCAGCAAAACTTCTGTATTTGAAAAGATGTGACATTTTTATGGTTTAATTTGTTTCTGCAAGTTCATGGTGTGGCATATTTACTTTTTTGTGAGTGCTTTAATTCCTCAAATATTCTCTTTTAAATCCCAGATTTTCTTTGAAACAAGAAGAGCAAAAGAGGCTTAGAGCTGAAATGCAATATGAAAAAATAGGAGAACAACTAAGGAAGAAAGAGGATCAATACTGTAGAGAGGCAGAGGAGAAACAACAACTTGAGTTACGTGCAAGGAATTTAGAAATGGAGTTAATAACACTGAGAAAGCTCATGAAACAGGTATATTAAACCTGTTAGCTTCTGTTTTTCTGCTTCTTTCTGATTGATATTTTACGCTAGTATGTTCAACAAAGCTTGTTTGTGAGTGAGGCATTATATAACCAACCATCTTGGTACATTTTGAGGACCATTGTCCTCAAACCAACATGAACAAACAAGTTCATGATTCCTTTTCTCATTTTTCAGAATTATAATTTGGTTTGTGTTTCAGACAAAACCTCACTTTGAGTTATCTTTTCTAATTACTACAAAACTGTGTGTGTGTGGTTTGTTTTTTTCATTTTCAGGAGGAAATTAGAGTTACTGTTTATAGCACTCTTTCAAGTATACTTACATGGATTTAAATTTAGGCCTAAATGTTACTGTTTGCCTGATAATCTTAAAGTCAGGACTGAATCCAGAAAATCTCTCAACTTTATTTTTATTACAAGCTTAATGCCTTATTTAATTTGATTGAGATGATGATGTTTTTACTGTACATAATCTGCATAAATTCTTTTTTTACATACATTTTTTACATACAGTTTTGAGGATCTTTCCACTGGCCTTGACATACTTTTCAGCATTCCTGTCATGCAGTTTCAAATATACCTCAAAAATTCAGTCTGTTCTGTTGTGTTTTTAAGCCTCAACTTTGCAAAACTTACATTTGCAAACACATTAAGAACACATGAAAGTGATCATTGGGGATCTTCAGTGGCTACGTTGTTCTGGCAGGAGCAGGAAGTAGTTAGCATCACCTCTTTCAGTCTGCCTGAATTTTATGAGGGCATGATTGGCATTAGTTTACCTCCTGGTCTGTTTGTTCCGCTGGTCAGTCCTCTTCTGTGTCTCACTTCATTAATAATTTCTGGAAATCCCGTGTAACTCATTTTGTACAGCAGTATTGCTAGATTTTGGTAAACTGAAAATATATTGGCATATGTTCTGAAGCATTTCTAAATATTAGTAGAAGAGATGGAGGCTTAGGACCTTGCAGTGGAGTATAGAGAATGTAATTATTGTGCTTTTGGAAATGTTACTCATTTGATTTATGCAGTTCTTAATGTTAGTGTTAATAATAGATGTTTTCAGATCTTTGATTGTAAGCATATGAGTGTTCATCTCTATTTTTAGTGTGTATATGTAGTATGTTAGAAAGAGAACTTGGCTTTCTGCTTAAACTGTGTACATTTCCAAGAATAGTAGTTTGGGGTGGGTTTTTTTTTTTTTTCATTTGTTATGGAGAGAGATTCATTTCATTAAGTGTAGAACTTCTATAATGCTGATTTGTGCAACGGACACACACTATCCTTATAACTTTCAATTCAGATAAACCTAAACACATTTGTTTGCAAACATGGAAAATTGATATGCAGGTCATTCTATGATTTTATGATAAACAGCTCTTACTAGAATTACTAGAAAATAGGGATGCAAAGAAGAATGAAATAGGAAGGTATTGCTAATTTTGCTCAAGATTCACAAGCTTAATTATATTACTGTAGATTGAAGAAGAGCGTGATGAAACACAGAGACAGCTCTCTCAGGAAAAGAGTGCTAGAGCTCTACAAGAAGGAATTTTGAACAGCCACCTGTGGAGACAGAAGGAACTGGAAGAAGAGACAAGAAAAACTATAGGAAAAAATTCAGAGGTAAGCAGTTCCATTTCTAATTAATTTGGTTATATTTCTCTGTGCTCATTCTAGAATCATAAGAAAAATAACATTTTGTGCATTTTGGTGGATTATCTACAGTTCATCAATATAACCCAGTTTTGTTACTGCTGTCTTTAAAAATTCTGGATAGCAGCATCAATCCCACATATACCTGAACTGCATGTGGAAGCAGGAAGCCACTGGAAAATAAGATGCTGTGTTCCCACTTCCTTAAGCTATCTGCTGTTCTTTACTGTATAGTTGCTATAATTATTTTTAAGGTTTCTATCAGTGAAACATCCAGAAAACTCGAGACTAACAAGGAAAGAAATTGGCTGAGACTGTGATCCTATTACTTGGCTTTTGAATTGGTTATTGTACTATCATCACTTTCTTGTTTCCATTTTTTTTTCATCTTTTGGCTTCATAAATTATTTTTATCTCAACCCATGAGTTCTATTTTGTTTCCAGTCTCTCCCTCATCCCACTTAGTGGTGGGGAGTGTGGTGCCTAGCTGCCTGCCAGGTTAAACTAGAATTTATTTCCCAACTGACTATTCATTCATGTCCTTTATCACACAGGAATCTGACACTAATGACAGAGAAAAGGATCTGCTGCACAAAAATCAGTTACTGCAAGAAGAGATTGCTATACTAAGACTTGAACTTGATCAAGTAAAACTTAGGCACCAGGAGGATGAAGGAAAATATTTAGGGGAAAATGAGTCTTTGAAAGAAAAAAATGACGATCTTCAGAAGGAACTTAAGCTGAATGAGGAAGCCTTAACACAAACAGTATTGCAGTACAATGGACAGCTGAGTTTACTCAAGACAGAATCTGCAATGCTAAGTTCCAAGCTTGAACAGACAAGAGAAAGCAAAGACAGACTGGAAACAGAAATTGAATCATTCCGTTCCCGCTTGAATGCTGCTGTTCAAGATCTTGAACGTCATCAGTCATTGAAAAGTGACGCTGAACGAACATTTCAGAAAGAACGTGATGAATGGCATCGTTTACAAGACAAGCTCCATCATGAGCTCTCTCATGCGCAAGAGACCAACAAGAGCTTGTCTCAGCAGCTGAGTAAGATGGAAAGGAAAGCTAATTGTCTAGAAAGTGAGCTTCACCAGTTGAAACAAACACTTCGAGAAAAAACACTGCTTTTAGAAATGACGCAAAAAGACTTAAATCAAGCCCAGTGCCAGGCCAAAGAAAGTGACTGTGCACGGCAACTTGAGAAAGATCAAGTCAGCAAATTTATGATAAAGCAGGAATCTATGCAGGAACGATTGGCTCAGCTCCAAAGTGAAAACCTCTTACTCCGTCAGCAGCTGGAAGATCTGCAGAACAAGGGGATCATCAAAGAAAAGGTTGTGAATGATGTCCAGGACAGATTTAATGATATTTTCAACAAACTCAGAGCTGATACTGAAAAGCAAGTTTACCTCATGGAAGAGAGAAACAAAGAATTAAATACGAAGTGTACTGATTTAAGGGAACAAGTCTTTAAATATGAGACTGACAAAGTAGAAAGAGAGGTAAGCTATACAATTAAAAGGAATAACAGAATAACCGAATGGCCAGGGTTGGAAGAGACCTCAAGGACCATGGATCTCCAACCCCCTCTGCCACATGTAGGGCCACCAACCTCCACATCCAATACTAGACCAGGCTGCCCAGGGCCCCATCCAATCTGGCCTTGAACACCTCTAAGGATGGGGCATCCACAACCTCTCTGGGCAGCCTGTTCCAGCACCTCACCACTCTCTCTGTAAAGAACTTCCCCCGCCATCCAACCTCAATCTTCCCTCCCTCAACTTAAAACCATTTCCCCTTGTCCTGCAGTTATCAACCCTTTCAAAGAGTTGATTCCCCTGCTGTTCGTAGGCTCCCTTTAGGTACTGAAAGGCTGCAATGAGGTCCCCCCTCAGCCTTCTTTTCTCCAGGCTGAACAAGACCAGCTCCCTCAGCCTTTCTGTGTAGGGGAGGTGCTCCAGTCCCAACTGAAACATTAAAATGTTTCAATCCATAAAATGATTTTGTATTTCTGGAATGCACCAGGTGTAAGTTATATGCATAGGACCAAATTATGTTGTTTTGTTGAGGTTCGTTGTTTTTCTCTTGTATTTAAGGAAGACTTTGGTAAATGGCTGAATTGTATAATCTAGTCAGTTTAAAGGAGTAAAGTGAAATTTCATGTTTTTCCTCATGTTTATCTAACTGTTTCTTTAGGTTTTGGTCAGACAGCTACAGCAGGAGCTTGCTGATGCTCTTAAAAAGCAGTCCATGTCAGAAGCTTCCCTTGAAGTTACTACACGCTACCGCAGTGACCTTGAGGAAGACAAATTGCGCTTGCAAAAGGAATTGGACAGGGTTAAAACCAAGGTACAGAGAGGCTGTAACTTATACATATAAATCTGAGGGGTTTTTTTTCCTGTTTTTGGTGAAGAAGAGAAAAATAATATTCTGAGAACAAGTAGCAGAGAGAGCTAAGGAGGTTAGCAGTGATACCCTGTCATGATTCATGACACCAGTGAAATCTTTGCCAGCTGGCTTCCTCCTCTATAGTGAAAGATGAGTGTTACTGGAATCATCAAAAAGCCAACTAGTTTCTTTTGCAAGTAGGAGACATTCTTCAACCCCACAGCTAAAGCTACTCTTGAGGCTCCAGGGTACTGCAGCAGTGTTCTTTCTTTTTCCAACTTCCTTCCCTCTCCTGGTATCAGACACAACTAAGAATTTGTTTGTGTATGGGATGTTTGCTCTATCTGAAGCGACATCACATGGGTGCTCTGAATTTACAAATTAATTTTCTGTGTCTTATAAGGTTGGTTGTAAATGCTGTAAGCAGGTCTTTACCTACTTAGTCTTCTCAATTTGCCCCTTGTCATCTGTGATCACAGTCATGCCTGTGCCAAACCAGAGCAGAGGTTTCAGAGTATAAGGAAATGTTGTCCTCCTATCCTAGAAATAAATTCAATATATAGATTTAATTACATATGTATGAATTGGATTGTTCTATGCACCTGGTGTCTGTGATTGGGTGGTCTTTGACACGAGGTCACAATATCTTTACCTCATGAAGGTCTGTATTTGATAAGCTGCTTTGCAAAATTACCTGGTGTCTCTACAGGTTATAGCATCTGGTTTGGCCAAGTAGATGTCCGATTTCTGAGAAACAGTAGAAATACTGGACAGCTGAATTTGAGTTTTCCTTTTCTGCTCTCTGTGAGAGTTGTGTTTGTTTTTTACTGAAACATATATCATAAGAATCTACTTTTGAACTGTGAAATCACTTTAGGAGAAGGATTAATTTTTTAATTAATATTTTCAATAGAATAGCAGGCAAGTAGCTACAGAGTCTCTGAGTCTCTACAAGTCACTGAGAATGTAGGATTAGCAGTGTCAGTGCTCATAATGGTGTTAGAGAAAATCCTTTGTACAGATGGAAGAGGCCAGTATCACAGATGATGAAATATTGTCTGTTATTGTTCATTTGCTAAGAGAAATGAGAGCTTGAATGAATTGGAAATGATTACAATACTTTGGGTAGAGGGTGTGTGTAGATATGTGCAATATTCAAATTCTTCAGCACTCACTGAGTTCTCTATAGAGAAACTAACCTGGGTGCTGAGGATTCTCACTGCTATCTTACAGTTACAGGAATCTGAAGAACAACGTGTTCAGTCTGAGCTTTGTGTTCATGACTTGAAGACTGTCCTAGATAATAAGGAAAAAGAAATATCAGTTTCTTCCCAGAAACTGAAAGACCTTCTGTTAGCAACTTCTGGAACCAATGCTGTTATAAAACAACTGGAAGAACATGTGCAACGGTAAGAAAATAACATAATGAAGCAAGGTTTTGCTTTCTGAGATTCTTTGAAAGCATTAGGATTGCCTTGTTGCATCATCATGGTAATGCATGATTTTGAAAGAAGCTCTTGTTTTAAGTTGCATTCTTTCACAGTGTTCCTTTACAACTTGTGCCATTATGGATTTCTCTAATAAGATCTGTGTTTCTCTTTAAGACTTGAAATTGAAAATGCCAGATTGGAAGTCACAACCAAACAACAAACCAATAGTATTGAAGCTCTTCAGAAGGATATGCAAGCATCAGCCTCAGTAAGCCAGTCATAAACTTTTCATTTATTTATTTGTTTGTTTGTTTATTCAGTGTGAGCCTCTGAGCCTAGTTAGATATTTTTTGTGGGGAAGCTACATGATTTTCCTGGGGAGCATAGAGGGAGGTGAGTCACCTGAGTTGTGCTGACTGTAGGGTACTCTGAAAATCCTGCTGGTCTATTCTCCAGCTTTCTGGTTTTGAGAGTTTTCCTGTAATAATATATCAAGTCCTACTTAACGCTATATGTGGTGAGGTTTTGTCACTGTAGTGCTGGTTTAAATATTTTATTCTTTATACCAATCGTGATGTTAGATGGCAGACACATACTGGAATGTGTATCTTAAAATGCATTCTGCGGTTTCTTCAGGGAAATTTCACATGTGTGATGGTTCCAAGAGCTTCGTGCCAGAGGCCTGACTGACATCATCAGGCTGGCACAAGAATTATATTCCCCAGGCATTTTGCTGTGTGGAATTGCTTTTCCATTGGCTGCTTGATGTGTATTTGCTTTCATGAAATGGTAAAGAGGAATCCCCATGGTATTATTTGCAGAACTTGGTGAAAGGCTTGCAATTTCCCCCTGGTCAGTGGTGTTAACATAAATAGGGTGATTGATATTAGCATAAATAATGTGTTTTATATGAAGCAAATTATTTTTGTATTCGAAACAATGATCTGGGGACCTTGTTATACCTGTGGTTGTTAATTAATGTTTAAGAGGTTCTGAAAATAGCTATACATGAAAGTTGAACTTTGTGCTGTACTGGCACTGGCAGAAGAAGAGAGAAGTGCTTACTCTTCCCCCTTGGTTAAGACAGCATGGTTTTCAAATGTATGGTGGATGGGAGAAGCTCCTTTGTGTGTTCATTTTCGGAGTTAGGGTAGTAGGGTTAGGATGCAGTTGGACTTGATGATCTTGAAAGTCTTTTCCAGCCTGAGCAATTGTATGATTCTGTGATTGAAGGTTCTTTGTATTCCACATAGTTCTCTCCCTGAAGCCAACTGGCAGAGGCAATGTTTGCTAATAGTTTTATCATAGCATCAGATTGAGGTATTTCTCATGACTGATGGTGAGGATAAGTGTGAAAAGAATAAAGTGATGGAAAGATATGTGCAATTTTTTTTTTTTATAATGAAATGTGAACGTCAGTCTGGAAAGGTAGCATCTTCTTTCTTCTTTTGGTGCTTTCTTAGGTTCATCATCGCCTAGAAGAGTTGTGCTTACGGACAGCACAGACAGCCGCAGAAAAGTACCAGTATCAGCAGGTATCTCAATGACTTCTGAAAATAACTGGTTTAGTTTTTTTATGTCTTGTATGCAGGTAATTGATTGGAAAGATTGGGTGGACTGTAAGGTACAAATACGCTGACAAAATAGGTTTCAGGACAAGGCACCTTCAAGGGCAAAGGTTGTAAATTTCCGTATTTCCCTGCTGCCTTTTCTATCTTTTCAGTGCTATGCAGATATTTGTGTTCATCAGCATGATTCTTTTGGTGGATGATGTCAGCAGGAGGGAGATGTGTGGTAGCGAGAGCTGAGAGGGGAAACTAGACATTGGAAATCTGTCTCATCTTCAGAGCTTTGTCATAGTTTCCACCTGAGCTCATTAGATTCTTTTCCCATTTGTGAATATGTGTTGGTACTGTACACTTTGGTACTGTGGTACCGTGTACAGTACCTCAGCTACACAGGGGGCTGAGGTAAGGAAAAAGCAACTAGGTGAGGTAATGCTGTTTAGTGGCAGGCAGCTGGAAAGCAGCTAGTGTGTGTGCACAGCCTAGCATTTTGTGTAACCTTGGAATATTCTTGAATTAGTCTGCTGATGAAAAATTAAGCTGCTGTAGGGAGAGTAAGAAGGATCTAGTAGAAGGGAAAAACTGTTGGTTATCTGCCCCAGAAAAGTCTGAGTTCTTTTCCAGGTTCCTTTACTGTCGTCTTCCTTTGGTCCAATTGGTATGCACCAATTGGAAGCAGTCATTGGGTTTTTATACATTGTCACATATTGAGAACCAGCATTTAACCTATTCTGTAAGGACGCATGAGAAAGTTTTATGAGTTTGTTGTGTAAGCCTTTAAGCTAAGGTTTTTGTGTCCTTCTGTAGATCAGGGGGCATCTCTTTTTTTTTTTTTTTTTTTTTTTCTTTTTCTTAAAATATATTACTCAAAGAGTCTAGGCAACTTTCATTCTTTACAAAGTGAACTGAATAACTTGTTTCCACACAAATGCATCTGTGATGCAAATCTTTGTTCTTTTGGGTAAAAGTGTAAGTAATGTTTCTGATCTGAACATTTTCTTGCTCTGAGAAGATCTGCAGTTATTACACAGTCAGTGAGTGTAGGGAATTTTCTGTGTTGGGCAGTAGATGAGTTATAAATGTAGTTATTTTTGTATCATTATGAAATCTGGAGAATTTCATGAAGAAATTTTGGGGGTAATTTTGTATGCGTGTCTTCTTATCCCCAACGGATGTAACCTCATTTTATCTCATATAGGGCATTCACTCTTTCCACTAGCATTAAATGCTGTTCTTGATGCCACGTTTTATACACTCTGTATGACATTCAGTGTAGGTCTTTAGTGGTGAGAGCTTAGCCCTGCGTTCATTTGAGTTACTAGTTTATAATGCAGTTCATGTGCAGTGTTGTCTCTCTAGTTATCTTGGCATTCCTTTTGCTATTGTTGTTTCCACAGATGCAAAAGCAGGATATGTTGACTATGACATCAAAAGAATCACGCAGTATGTGGGAGGAAGAAGTGAAGTCAAGAGTCCTCCTTGAAAATCGTCTTGCTCAACTTGATAGGGAAAAGGCTGAGCTTTTGGAACAGGTGAGCCCAGAAAACAGACAGTCCCTAACACCTGGCCAGTACTCAAAATGATGCTGACATTTTCTTGAGTTCTTACATACTCAGCTTTTTATATCCTTGCCGCTTGGGCCATGAATACTGTTGTGATTTGGGAGTCATGAAGGAATTTAATAAAAGCCAACAGAGTATATCTCTGAAATGCTGGAGTTGTCCTATCAGGAAGACAGTGTGGTTTGATACCAGTTGAGCACATGGAGCAAGGCTGCGGTTCCTGAGTTATTTATTTGATTTCCTTCTGGTTGTTGTCTGACCCCTTGATTTCTGGGCAGGATTAAAACACCCCTTATTTTCAGTGGCAGTGTATGGAGGAACTGCTGCATGTTTTCAGAACAGGAGGAGCTTAAAACACTTGCAGAATAAGTAAGATGCAAGTGCAAACTACAAAACTAGTTTCCAGCTCTCCTCTGGTTTGTCTGAGAAAACACCACGAGGAACAACACCCGAATTAGTAAACACCCACAAACAGGATGTGGAAGTAATGACTGAGGAGGCCCTGATGAATTCCAGAAAAGCAGACTCTTCTGCAAGAGCCTGCTGGTCACTGGGGATTCCATGAATGCTCTAGAGTCTGCGTTGTTCTCCAGGACTGTGGCTACCTATGCAAGCTGACCTATTTGCAGAGGAACTGTGGAAGCTGTTTTCTTGCATCTTTTTTCCAGCTTTTTGGGACAAAGCCCCGTAGGGGGGAGGGGGGGGGGGGGAGCATTTGCTTCAGCAGGGGCACTGATTGGTATCCCTGGGTATCGGCCTGTTTGTGTGAAACCTGAAGTGATTAAATGTTCACAAGAATCCTGTGCCCCAGTGTTCTGCTGAACTTGGTGAAGGGATCTGTGAAGGGATCTGTGTGCTACCTGCAGTTGCAACGTGTAGTGTTCTGTGCTGAGTGTGACATGATTTTTTGTTTTTTGTTGCTTTTCTTTTTTCCTTTTTTTTTTTTTTTTGTTTGTTTTTTTGAAAGTGTGAGGCTGAAAGAAAGAAAGTGAAGAAGCTGGTAGAGTTGAAACGACCAGTTGAAGCACGTCTTGACCAGGAAATGAAAAGAAACGTTGAACTGCAGAAAGAACATCACAGGTATGGTTCATTGGTACTTGAAAGAGAGCTCACACAGGCTAGAAGTCAGGCTTTATGGGACTCGAATGTAAAAGTAGGTATGTTTAACCCTTTCTAAACAAATTCAAATCTCACATCAGTTCTTGCAGGGCAGTTCTGGTACATGAGCCTATGATTTTCTATAGGTGCCAAAAGAACAGCAAATGCAGGCTGCCCTGCACTTCTCCTGAGAGAGGGAGGTCTTTTTTTCCTCTATTGAGGTGAAATTTGGACCCTCCATGTGACCTATTGCATTGGAATGCTGGATCTTCTTATTAACTGTTGGCCTGTTGAACATGTTAGAGAGGAAGCAACCTTGAAGATGAAGCTATGCTTTTCACATGCAAGTGTGACAAATAGATTCATAGTACTATTGCATGTTTTCTGGACTGATTTGTTGTGCAGGTGCAAGAGGCTTCTGAACAGAGCTGTGAAGAAACTAAGAGTGCACGAGTCCAGAGAAAGAGAGTCCCAATTTAATTTCCAGGGAGAAATGAAAAATAGGTATTCTGAAATGGTGAATGAAGTTGGAAATTTAAGAACAAAGGTGAGTTCTGGTTGTTTCTTTGCTGGTTTTTTTGTTGTTTGTTTGTTTGTTTGTTTGAGTTGTGTTCATTTCTGAAGACTTGTAATATTCTTTTCAGTAGGTATAGAAAAGTTATGTTTCTGGGAGAGGAGATGAAATTGGCTTCACAGTTGACCTTGAAAACTTCTGAAACATCTCATATTTCCTAAATATTCTTGCAACCAGACAGTGGATTTGACCTAGAGAGAAAATACCTTCCTTTACCACTGCTGTGAAAGCTGCTTTTTGAAGCGCTGTTTACAAGGCTTTCAAAGGCAGTGGCAGGAGGAGTACTTTTTTCCTGTGCCCAGTTAGCTCTGTACTGGAACATTCCCCCTGAAGCACCATAGGCATTCTTTCTGGTATCTGGGTAGAGTTGTTTGATTTGCAGTAAGCAATAGAGCAGTGCACGGAAGAATGGCCCTAGCACCTTTCAGCCCACTCCCACAGTGAAATTCTGCTGGTTTGGTACTTGTCGGTCTTTTACTTGCTGTAGAAGAACTAAGGAAGGGTGGAACTTGAGGAATCCTATTGGCAAGAACTTAAAAGCTGTTCTTTTAAAAGATGAGCTTGACTTTCCTTTGACTCTGAGTCAGCAGGTGATGGTTACAGACTTGATGGTTTTCCTCTTTATGAATTTTCAAAGAATAATTTTATACTCTTCTAAGTTCATTTTCTTACTGTCTGCAGGTTACTGAACTTTCTCAGCAGCTGGAGTTAGAGTCTAAAAAATGCATCCAGCTGGAAACACAAAACCAGGATTTGCGAGAAGAGCTGTCTGTTCTGCGTGGGAACCATGAAAAGCTGGAGAGGAGCAAATCCCAGTTGAAGGAAGAGGTGGCAAGCCTCAGACATCATTTGGAGGTTAATATGGTGAATCACAGCCAAATAGAACAATACAAGAAAGAGATGGAAGAACGAGCCGGACAAGAAATCAGACAAAAGCTACAAGAAGTCAATTTGTTTTTGCAGGTAAATGAATTTGTTGTGTATGTCTGTAGTCTTTATTATGAAACTTTTTTTTTTGTCATTTTTTGTTCATGTTTTGATTCTTTGTGTTAGTGCTGTACTTCTGTCTTTCCTGAAAAGAAGTGGGAGAACAGAAAATGGTTGGGCAGAAGTGCTTTCGTGTGTGTAACTTGCCTGCAGGTTCCCAGCTTAATAGTGTTCCCATGACAGGCTTCTGTTCTGCAGTTCTTAGAGGCTGTTGCTATCTGGTCATCTTGTTATTGCTGTTATCACATGAATATTGTAACTTAGAGATAGTTTTGCCATACATACAGGTTGTGTTTTATCATTGTACAGGATAAAATGCTCAGAGAAGAAGTCGCTGATGGGGCAGAAAGAATGGGGATGGCATTCTCATAATTTCTTTGTTGAATCCTTTTTGTGTGCCCTTTTTGTGAGCATTCTTTTAGTAGCTGCTGTGATGAGTAATGTTGCTAAGAGCAGATCTCTGTCTGGATGAAAACAGTTATTTAATGTGTTGGTTCCAAGGTTCTGCCTTGATTACTGATGGTAGTGAGGAGGTCCAGTTGTCTCAGCTGGGCCCTTAAAATTGGTTATATGCAACTGTCTTGGGGAGAGGCAGTTCACCTTTTCTTTGCAATGGTTGAAATTGTGTTATCTGCTTCAGACACAGGCAGCCTCCCAGGACAGGTTAGAACAAATCAGAGACAATCATCATGCCTCACTGAGAAACCAACTAAAGCACAGAATTAAAGATCTTGAATGTGAGTTGGACAGAATAAAAAATACTCAACACGACAGTATTTTTCAAAAAGAATCCACACAGGCAGAAGTGGAAAAATACAAAGAAAAGTATCTAGAAGAAGTGAAAATTAGAAGAAGCCTAGGAAATAAGCTGGAAAGGTAAGTCCATGCTTTTTTGGAGTGGTTACAAGATGTAAAGTAGCATTAGCTTGCATGAAAAACCCTGTACTGTTTCCTCCTAAACTCTCTCTTCTGTGTCTTGTCAGCATTATGGACGTAAACCTAAGATGACATCTTTATGAAAGAGCCCTCTAAAACCTTTCCCCTTTATTTTTGGAACCATCATCATTTCACTTCAGTGTTCTAGCAGTCACACCACCAGTCATGACGCTAGCATGTGTTTGAAGTTAATAGCATTTTAACAGGTGGCCTTTGGGCCCCTCTCGTTTTGGACTCTTAATGCCTTCTATTTGCAAAAGCTGAATAGTAGCCAAAGACCTGGAAGAAGTGACTCTGCAACAATACTATCAAAAATAATTCTTTGCATGTTTTTAAATGTTTCAGAGCCAATGAGAGACTAGCAGAAGCTAATGCTAAGCTCTTTCAGGAGCGCCACAGAAACAAATCTTTAATTACAAGCAGCATTGTCGCAGGAGGTCTGCCTGCAAGTCCAGTTCTGTATTCAACTGAACTGGGGCATCTTGGCAACAATCTGGCACTGAACAGAAGTCTCAACCTAGGAGGAAGCTTTGTAGGCACAGCTGGGAATGCGTTATCGTCAAGAAACAATGTTGAAGCCTACATGGATAAGGTAAGCATTGTAAAATATGGTCATCAAGACTGTACAGAATTCCAAGAGTGCTCAGACACCAATAATACTGGCATCTAAACAGTGAACTATTTAACTATATATATATATGTACTATATATATATATATACATACCTATGTACATGTACAAGGTTTTTGTGTGTTTTGTTTTTTTCAACAAGAGAGAATTTAATAAGCAGTGCTGTGGCATTAGAAGTTCCCAGCTAAGCTATTTATTAAACTTCAATGTATAGTATGTGTATAAGTGTATGACATACTTTAGATGGATAACTTTGACATCTTTGCCCTGCCTGTCAGACATCTCTTGTCAAGCAACTTTTTCTTTCCTTACTGATCTTCATTTTTAATTTCTTTTAGTACGTAAATACTAACAAAGACATGGTTCAAAACTAGGATGATATGAGTATGATTTCTTTGCTTCTTCCTATACAGTCTGCTGTGGGATGCATGCTGTGCCTAGGAAACATTTCTCTTTGTGCTTCCTGCTATGTATTATTATCTGAGAAGAGAACAACCTACTCTTCAGGAAGCCTTCACAGCTTTCTAATGTTTTGCAGCAATTTATATGTGATCGCATCCTCTGCAGTAGCTCTAAAGTACTTCACCAGTTGTGCTGCTTAGCACTTTGCCTGTTCACCAGACTGCTTAAAAAGACAAGAGTTTATCTGACTCTGAGCCTTTTCTTTGCTTCAGTTAGACCTCACATTTTTCCAGTAATCTGTTCCCTTCTGTTGAGAGGAGGAAAAAAAAGAAAGAAAAAAAGCAACAAAGCAACCACCTCTGTATTGCCATCAAATTCAAGCTAAGTGCTGCCTTCTTGGATGGAAAAGATTACAAGTACTCCTGACAGTAAAGCTCATAATGACAGGGAGTTAAGGAGCTTAAGGTGCAGTCACGTAGTCATCTTGCTCTTGTGTTTTTATTTAAAGCTCTCGGTGCACATTTGGTGTTTTTCAAAGTAAGGGAGGTTATCTGAAGTAGAGTATATGCATCTCCTGGGAGGAGGAAGCTTGTGTAGATTTTGGCTTTGATTTGCACAAAAGCTTTGAAAGAGCTACAAGGACAAGAAGCTGAAAATACTTCACACTGCCATCATTTAGATTGCTGGTATCAATTATTTCATCCATGCAACTGTTAGAAGAAGCAAGCTGTGCTGATTATAAACAATGCTGCTCTGACAAGTAGGCACAGAAGATAATGGTGAACTCTGCTAGTTGCAACCTGTGTGAGTGCATGGATTTATGAAACCAGTTTTCCTACTGGTAGCATAAGAAAAGGAACACTTTCTTCCCATTCCATCTCCCAGTTTCTGTTCTTTTTCTGATTTTATTTCCTGTCTTCACTCCTGTTTTGTAGCAGTCTTATGAATTTCCACTCTTTTGACTTCTGTCTATTACTCTAGTTCTTTTACTTGGCACCACTGAGAAGAATCTACCTTGTATTCCTTATAGTCCATCCCACAATCAGATAATTACACCTGCAGGTGAAACCGTGAGCCTTCTCTTCCAGGCTGAACAGTCCTGGTGCTCTCAACCCCTCCACATCAGCCACATGTTCCAAGCACTTGGTTGTATTTGCTACTCACCTAAGTCTGGAAGCTGTATGCTGTCTGTTTTGACAATTACTTCTGTGTATAACAAACCTGATGGAAAATAATGCAGGAGTCACATATCATCAAAGTAAACAGTAGCATACAGTCTTTGGACTGTGGCCTTTAAAAGGCCTGATTTCTCCTTATGAAGACTTTGCATTCAGAATAAATGACAGTAAATAAACAGCTCCTGGGGGAGCAAAGGGTAAATGCTCCTTTCTAGTGATCCAAGCTGGTTTCTGTTACATAATAAAATGCACAGCACTTGCTTTGTAAGCAAGCTAACAAGACAGTTAGCAAAGGAATAATGTGTTTTTATATTTTTATACGTATTTAAAGATAGACATTAACCATGTATACATTTTTATAAAACCACTGTGCTTTCTTGCTGTATTTTTTATGGTTCAGCTGGTGAATTATAGATTGTTTTGTGCTAAAGTTAATGTTGCTCAGCAATGAGAATGCTACAGCCTCACTGACCAAGAGATTGTCGTTGTGAAAACTCAAACTCCAAACCAAGATGTCCCTATTTGGGATGGCATTTTAGGTTTCACCACACATAATGTGTGGATGTTAAAGTTGAAATCTCAATTCTGTGTTATGTGTAATTCTAGGTACGGAAGGAACTGGATGAAAAAATCACTAAAGAACTTGAACAAGGTAATGTGCTACTCTCATATCAGTGTTTTTAAGGAAGATGATGACTGTAAATTTCATGCAATTATTTTCAAAAGTTGTCAACATCCTGTTTGAAGCACAGTGTTTGTTTGTTTGTTTTTTAACTCTCCAATTCAGAGTTTTAATGGAAAACTTCCTGCTTACCAAAATACTGTTCAGAATGTTCTGCAGTTACTTTTGAGAAAAAGCATAGAGAACAAACCATCTCCCCCATACAGATACACTTGGTTTAAATTGAAGTCACCTTTCATCCTCAGGCACAAACGCCAAATGAAAAAGAGCCCTGAAATAAGATTGTTATAGACTTCAGTCACCATATTTCTTTCTGCATGCATTCCTTGCATACATTCAGAGAGGAATTCACCTGTTTCATAATTATCATTCTGCCAGAGTCCCTGCTGCTGTGCATAGAGACACTGGAACAGGTTGCCTGGAGAGGTACCAGAGATACCATACCCCCACCCTGCAGGCGTTCAGGGTCAGGCTGGATGGGGCTTTGAGCAACCTGGCCTAGAGGAAGGAGTCCCTGCCTATAGCAGGGGGGTCGGAACTACATGATTTTAAAGGTCCCTTCTAGCCCAAACCATTCTGTGATTCTAAGACCTCTGGAATTTCTTTCTCTAGTGTTGACTGATAATTGAATTTGGAAAAAATGCTTCTTTCTTTATGCCTCCTGTCCTTTTTTATTTTTGTTGTCCTTGGAAGTTTTTTAAATCTTTCTCTAGAGTGTAGCTTGTTCAGTTACCAGTAATGTTTTTACAGTGACTTATTTGACTCAATCTACTGTAAAAGTAACATCATGAATCTTGTTTCTTTTCTTTCTAGCCAATGCTGAACTTGAAATTGGATCTGCTAGAGCTTCTCCAATGATGTCTACTGATGGATCTTCAAAAAATCTCAATATTGACCAGGATCCCCTTAGCAGAGCAATACAGGAGTACCGTGATGTTTTAAACAAAAATTATCTGATCTAAACAAAAATGCAAAGGGAAAAGTACTGGAAATCATTTTGTTTACATAGGATGTCTTTGATTTCCCATCCTGCAGCCTGGATGTGGAAACATCTTTATATTCAAACTGCAATAAGTTAAAAATGTATTAAATAGGTGTCAAGCACTCTGCACTTACCTGTTGGTCACTGAGATGTAGTTAGTTTATTTTGCACTCAGAGTAAGAGCCATATCTATTTTTTCTTACTATCAGATTGAGTAACATTGATTCTTGAACTTGACAGAACTGTCAGAATGTTTTTGATGCATTATTTTGCTCCACTTGTGCTCTGTGTTTTAAAAGCATTCCCCTTGTTTTAAAGCATTTTAAAGCATTCCCCTTGTTCTGTTGAACCCTTTCACTGTCTGTGTGTTTCCAGTGTTATTTTAATGCATAGGAGGTTATTTGTTTGGCTTATTTGTTATTATTTGTTATTTGTTTGTTCTGCCAGCTGCTTCAGTCCTGGTGCTGTGAATATTTCTGCTGATTAAGTGAAAGTTTTACCAATGTTTAAGCTGGAGAAGGATGCACTTTACATTGTTTCACTTATATGCACCTTGGGCTTAAAAATACTGTGAGTGTGTAGCAGTGCCAAGAAAGCTTTAATGTGATCTTTTTGGTTTAGTATCCATGTTGGGTTTTGCATTAGAATTTGATTCAACCTAAGACATTCACAGTTGCTAGATCAACATGGGATGAACCTGAAGCAGTTCATACTGAGAAGATGGAAAATTAACATTTCAACCTTCGGTCCAATTGGTACTTAACACTATTTGTGTGGTGGGACAGGTTTTTATTGCTGCTAACAGCTGGTGATAAAATTGCTGCAACTCAGGTGAAGAGTAATGCTGTGGGACTTTGTGTCTGTAAGACAAGCCGTTTTGTTAACAATTACATGTTACTGAAGATCTGCAGTAGTCATTCCTTGTCTACAAAATTTGCTAAAATAGTACACAACAAATAGAGTCAACATTCCAGAGATGTGAGAATGTTGTACTGAAGCAAACAGAAACTGGAAAAAAAATTTTTACCCACTAATTCAACAACTTGAGTTGAGCAGTGAGGAGATGTAGTGAATGTTGCTGCAACTCTCTGCTCCTTTTTACGTGAATACAATTTTGTGACCCTAAGACACTGTATTTAATTCCAGGTATTACATTCCAACTTGGTATTTAATAAACTTTCATGTTCAGTATGTCTTTGTTCTTTGTTCTGTTAACCTTGACTTTGCTTTCCACCTCATTCCTTGCTTCTGCGACTTGATACTGCTCTCCTCTGCCCACTTCATCCCTGCTTCTTGGTGCCTTCAGCCTGCCCTGAGTTCAGGTAAATGGCCAGTATGCATTTGTGTCCTTTTTCTCCTGGAGTACTTGAAGCATCACTGTGTAAAGTCTGCTAATTGCTAATAGCCTGGCACCCTCTGCTTCCCTTAAGTGCCTGTATACCAATGCACATGGCATGGGAAATAAGAGGAAGAACTAGAGATCTCTGCGTGGTCACAGAGCAATGATCTCATCATGTTCACAGAGACTTTGGGGGGACAACTCACATGACTGGAATGCTGTCATGGGTGGCCATGTGCTGTTTGGAAAAGACAGGGTGGCAAGGCGAGGTGGTGTAGTTGCTCTTTATGTGAGAGGGCAACTAGAATGTACTGAGCTCTACCTGGGGGTGAATGATGAAAAAGTGGAGAGCTTGTGGGTAAGAATTAAGGGGTAACTAACACAGGTGATGCTACTGTGGGTATGAACTACAGGCCACCTGATCAGGAGGAAGAAGTTAATGAGGCCTTTTACGAACTGCTGGAAGTAGTCTTGTAATCTCTTGTAAGATCTTGTAAGATTCTTATGGGGGACTTTAATCATCCTGATATCTGTTGGATAAGATACACAGCCAGGTACACATGGCCTAGTAGGTTCCTGCAGTGTGTTGAAGGTAGCTTTTTGATGCAGATGGTGGAGGAGTCAATGAGGAGAGGTGTGCTACTTGATCTTGTTCTTACTAACAAGGAGGAGCTGGTCAGGGATGTGAAGGCTGGAGGCAGCTTGAGATGTAGCTATCATGAGATGGTGGAGTTCCAAATCTCGTCTGGGAGAAGCAAAGCAATAAGATCAACAAGCAGGATTGCTACCCTACTTCACAGGAGCTAATTTTGATCTTCAAAGACCTACTTGGAGGTGTCCCATGGGCTAGAACATTAGAAGGTAAGGGGACCCATGAGAGCTGGTTAATATTTAAAACACCACTTCTCCCAAGCTCCAGATCAGTGCAACCTTAGGAGTAAGAAATCAGGGAAAAGTGGCATGGATGAGCAAGGAACTCATAGATAAACTAAAAGGAAAGGAGAAGGTCCACAAATTGTGAGGAAATGGCTTGTCCACTTGGGAAAAATATGGGAATGCTGTCAAGGTCTGTAACAATGCAACAAGGAATACTAAGGCCCTTCTTGGAATTAAAACTTGCAAAGGAGGTAGACGATAACAAGAAAGGCTTTTTTTAAGCATGTCAGCAGTGAAAGGAAGACTAGGGAAAATATGAGTCCCCTAATAATGAGATAGGTGCCCTGGTAACAGGACTCTGAGAAGGTGGAGATACTGAATGCCTTATTTCATTCTAAATGTAGAGCCTTGCATCTGGAGTGGAATAACCACATGCATCACTACAGGTTAGGGATGACCTGCTGAAGAGTAGCTCTGCAGAGAAGGACCTGAGCGTTGTGGTGGACAACAGTTTGGCCACGAGACAAGAGTGTACCCTTGTGGCCAAGAAGGCCAATGTATCCTAGGGTGAATTAAACAGAGCGTGACCAGCAGGCTGAGGGAGGTGATCTGCCCCCTCTACTCTGCCCTGCTGTGGCCACATTTAGAATACCCTGTCCAGTTCTGGGCTCTCCAGTTCAAAAAAAAGACAGGCATCTCCTAGAAGGAGTCCAGCAGAGGGCTACAAAGATTATAAAAGGTCTGGAACATCTCCCATGTGAGGAAAGGCTGAGTAACTCACATCTGTTCAGCCTGGGGAAAAGAAGACTCTGGTACTTTTATAAATGGTGTTCAGGTGCTCAGAGGCCTGAGATGATGATGTGCCAGCCAGGAATGATGCTCTACAGTGCTGTGGGCATATCTGTGCATTGGAGCCAAACATTAGCAGCAGGGTGGTCTGGCGATTCCCTTTCAGCTGAAGGCAGTTCTGCTGGCAGCTTCGCTCTTCTACTGATGGTCAGAAAAAGGACAAATAGAACCAAGCCCAAAACTACAGGCATTATGTGATGTGATTGTAGAGAATCACACATGTCTTATCCACAAATAAAATGGTGCAGCCCCCAGAGTGAAAGCTGCCTTGCTTACTGCTTTCTGCCCCCTCTGAACTAATCAAAAACAGTGATGTCAGAAGTTAGAGCATAAAACTCAAATGATTTGACCAATGTTGTGAACTACGCGGGATGTTAAACCAGTCTCTGGATAGAACAGGAGGCTGTCCCCCTTACCCACAGATCAACACAAATTATAACAGTTCTGAACTCCATCAACTGTTTTAATTATTTCATTTCACATCAAAGACTGCTTCCACTCTGCTCCTAACGATTTTAATTTAAAGAATCATAAAGCTGCCTTTTCAAAGATCTCAAGCGTTTCCAGCTCCTGACTTAAACTGTATTTGTGGCTGACGTGCATCCAGGATGAGGTGGGACAAGCTGTAGGAGAAACATGGTGAAAAGCAAGAAGGCAGTTTCCGTGTATTGGGTGAGCGCACACTTTGCACTTGTGGTTTAATCATAGAAATCATTCTGCGTGCTTCTACCACTAATGAGCTGATTGTTAGCAGAAAGGTGGGACCCGCTGCTATTGACTGTTTACATCTTCATGTGCCTTGTTTTTGAAATCTAGTTCCAAACGAACTGAGGTTCTATTGTGTGATATTTCCTCTGTAGCATCACACGTTTTCAATCAGCATCAACTCCTCGGCCATAATCGCTTCCTCCTTGGCTTCTGCTCAGCATTGCACTGCGTCTTGCTGCAGAACAAAGCTTCCATGAGTAAGTGTCAATGCAGTGGCATTAGATAAAATGGCACTTGGGCTGCACTCAGTAAGAAGAGTTCTTAATTACCAAAAATGAAAATGGAAATGGAAGCTCAGCATGAAATGAAATAATAGCTTTTTTTTCCCCCCCTTTTACATATACATATGGTCTTTTGCACTCATGTGCAATTTTGAGACACTGGGGACACTATGACACCTGCACGTTCCATCAGTGCAGACGCTCACCATAACCCACCAGAATCTGCTTGGATGGCGATGCTTAGCAGAAACATTGCAGCATGTATCTGCATACAGGTTTCTATCTGCATTGTAAGCTGAGCTGAAGTTTGAAATTATACAGGTGAGAATTCTCATTTAAGCACAACAATCCCAAGCAAGAACCACACTTTAGGAATTTTACAACATTCTAATGCCCTAAAATAATTCTGAGAATGTTTTCTCGCAGTTTTCCAGTACTTCTCACAACATAATGTGCACAGTGTGTCTGTTCACGAGAACTTAGCTCTGATCAGTGCTGTACAGCTGAATCCTGTCCACCTCCAACAGGTTGCTGTCCCACTTCTTCCTTCTTTTTGATGGACTTCTGTTTCTCTGATTTTTCCACCTGTACAATTTCCATTCCAGTTTCCACATAATACACTGTAATCATCGCTATTGGCAACATTTACACTGATGTCAAGAAAATATAAATCTAGAGTAGAAAACAAAACAATGATAATGAGGAAGTGGGGGGAACAACCACAAATGATGTTCCAGAGAACAAAAATTGTACAGGGACTGCCCTCCTCCTGCCCTTGTGTCCCCACAAGTAACCAACACCGTTTATATAAAAGTGCAAGTGGTGGGCAAGGAGTTCAGCATGGAGTGACGTTTCTTGGCATCTGCTTAGGGGCAGTGTTACTGATATCAGACTAACAGCAGCAACACGTTGTTCAGCACAAGTCCCTGAGTTCCTGGAACGTGCTGCGAGGTCCAGGAAGGAAGATATTACTGCCTGGATAAGGTCAGGATCGCAGTGCAGGCAAGCAGCTCTTGGCAGAAGTCTGAATGCTATTGTTTTCACCTTTGATTTCTACCTCTGTCAGCGGAGCTCTTATTTTCTTCATCTAGAAGATGCTACTACTGGAAGAAATGTCACTATTTATGCAATTACTGTAAAAATTACTGTAAAAAAAAAATCCTTCAGAGAGTATTACAGGTGTGGGATTGTCAAGGCAAACACCTGACTCATTATTGCCTTCTGTCACATGTAGTTAAACTAAACCTGATATAAGTTTCCCCTACCTCAGCTCAAAGCTTTGTCTGTACAGATACCACTTGCTGACACATACGGCTTTGGTGGATTTTTTGCCTATGAATACCTGGCGCACAAAATATGCCTTCTTTAAGCAAGGGACAGCTGAGGCTCATTGATACGACAGCAACAGAGACTGAGGAACCCTCTTCCACTCAAAGAAAACTCATGGATTTTTTTTTTTTTTCATGGTTCTAATCACTAAGCAGCACACACAGCTGGAAAGCAGGAATGAAAATACAATTACTAAAGATGAGCCAAGTTGCATACACTGCTGCTAGACATGGAGGCAGAGCTACTGCATCTGGCTCCTTGGCTTCCGCTTCCTTCGGCACTGTGGCTCCTCAAACCCACAGCCTGAAAGATGCAAAAGAGGCAGATGTGTTCAGAAATGCTACAGACCAAATAAATCTTGCAAGCACAAATTGTGTTTTTTCACCGGCATTATTTTATTTGGAGTTTCTCAGTCTCTTCTGAGGCTTTTACTGTGTTGAGAAGCACCTTCATGAATTCCTAAAGGAACATAAAAATACCAAGCCATGAGCTGTCAGCCATGGAATCAACTAAATCATCTCTCACCAAGGCACTGAGAACACCAACCTGGTATTTAGGATCATCTCCATATGAACCTGCAGAGTAAAATTCCCAGTGGAGCACAGCTTCACCCATCAGAAGCTAATAGGTGGAAAAGCACCTATTCACACATACAGAACTGGTATGTTTGTTGGGAAGGTAGTATACTGCTGGAATTGTAGTAGATATATCATACAATATCTGTTAATAATAAAATAAATAAAATAATAAATAATAAATAAAATAATAAAATCTGTTTTATCTCCAGATCTAGCTCAGCATGTTTGATACACATCAAGTCCAAGGCCTAAGGACAATAGGCCGTAGTTGATAGCAAAAGATGAGCTGGACAGAAAGCCTCCCTTATCAGCCTAAGTCATCAAAACAGAATCCACGTTTTTTCAAGCCATACACCATGTAATGTCTGAAGAACTTTGCATATATGTGGACACAGAGGCTCTGCACACAGATTGCAATTAGGGAACTTGCTCTTTGACCACTAAGATGGTTTCTGTTTTGCTTCAAGCACACCGAATGAATTTCAACACATCTTTTTATAAACCAGCTCAGTCATTTCACTGGAGACTTGTTCTTTGACACCAAGACATCTTTTAAATGAACAAAAGGAGGAAGTGACCAACATCAGGCAATGCAGGAAATGTCATGGATTGTGACAATTACCTCCAATTCAGCGCTACTTCCTTTTGTCCTCAGCATCATCTTTCTCTGTCCTGCTCACCTCTGTAAAATGAGTTTGTTCATTTGCAAGGACACGTTGAATTTTACTCAGTTACTTGTTATTTATCAGACTCTTGATTTTGACTCGTCACGAAAAACCAGTTTTCAACTCTGTGAACTGACACCTTTTTTTGTACTTCAGTAGGACTCTCCATGTACTCTGAGGAACCACCTGACAGTCCTAAGACCAGTAGTCAGTACTCACTGAGAGCACCTTCAAGCCTGAGAAGGGGATCATTCTTCTTTGTTGAGTACTTTTCCCCCCAGGGAGAGTTTTGTCTTTTTTTAAAGAAAATATCATTTATCTTCTAGGAAACATTTTCTTTTCTACATCTGTACAGAGTGGAAAACCACAGGAACCTCAGCAGCAGCCAAATGGCACAAAGCAGCTGGCATAGCTGTCCAACACAGTAACAGTTTGTGGTTCTCTCTTTCCTCTTCCAGACCTCTTCCAATATCTGAGAACATAACTTTTCCTCTCAAAATTAAGCTCTGTTTATTTTTTTCTTGTCTTTTCTTTCTTGGCTAGCTATGAAGTTTTCATGTAATTTTATCTAGTTGACATACACATAAACATCGCCCTTGAATTTTCAGCCTCCTCATCCTTTGGGGACTTCTCTAGCATTTTTAAGAACTGTAAGGCCATATTTCGATATCCATTCTTTGCTTTCAATCCCATTTACTTCTGCTACTGATCCACTTCATCACAATTTTTCAAGAAATCATTAACTTTCACTGGTGACCTATGCATAGCTTACTTGAAGCACAGGTTTGACTGAACACAAATGCTGTATCAGACTGGTTACAATTCAACTTCCTGCATCTAATACAGTTTTTTTGAGTGCTTCTTCTGCACCACGCCCTTGCAAGGACCTAACAATCCATTGTAGAGCCTAATTTTATTAGGCTGCAATTTCATCTTTGTACTTTTTGAAGGGTAGCGGGCCTTAGGTTTGATTTAAAGAACCCCATTCTGATCAGTTCTCCTGCCTTTGATTTCTTCACCAGTGTACCCAGCACACACTTTGGTCAAATCCAGACCAAAACCAAGAGCATCGAATGGAAATAAAATCTGGTGTTGAAACAGAAACAAAATTTGAATGCAAGCCAAAAGTAAAAAATAATCTTAACATTGCTGCTGTCTGTGTGTGCGGGTAACCAAACTTTGCTTCTCACTAGGCTCCCTCCTGGCAGCGCTGAGTTGCTGTCTACAATCCTAACCAGACCTGTGAGCAGGCCATCCTTTGCCTGCCTCACTGAAGAAGATTCAGTTCAACAACACACAGCCTATCAGCCTATTTGGGCTTTGTGCTGCCAGTTTTTGTCAGCGGTCTTTTCTGAAAAGGAGGCTGAAATCACCTTTCTCACCTTCCCCAGGAATGCTCCAGCACCTACTTTTACATCAGCCTGTGAGCAGAGATGCATTACCTTCTTTGATCTCTATAGCAGAGCCCCCTTTCCTGATATTGCTTCAATTTCCCAATATATATTTTGTAGTGAAGTTACACAGCATGAAATCTCCAAAGTAAATTCAACAAAAACATACTTAGTAAAATGTAGAAACTTTAATTTACATGTGAAACTACAACATATTCATAATAAAAAAAACCTGGTGATTAAACAAGTTACGCACAATTTGTAAAAACTGTTGAACATTGTTAAATAGGTCTGTACAACCAAAGATTTACAAAGTCCCTGTGCATTCTCTTCTTTTCAATGCACAACTGAATTTAAGGGTTCTGCTCGAATATTCCCTAAGTCAAGAGCTGAATCTGTCTCTTCATCGATCTCACCGATGACAGCGCTGTAATAAAAAACAAGTTATCATTTGTTAAAATCCTGGAAAGGGAAGACTTGGTTTTTATTGTTTAAATTTAATTGTAGAGCTCTAGCACTTAAATGCCAAACTTTCATAGTAATCTCCCACCTCATTATATCATTTCAGCTATCAGCTGCCTCTGTAGCTGTGCCTTTTGCACACTGAAAAGCCTTTGTCTGTTCAGATTTTCCGTGACGAATAACATTTCATCCCTCTGCTTATTCTGACTTCTGCTCATTGTGCATTTTCCTACTGCAGCCCTCTGAAGGTCACGGCATACCAGGTATTTATGCAATGGCACAATGGTGCCTGCTGTTCTATTATTCTTTCTAATAATCCTTAGTATTTTTTCCTTCCTGATGAATCAGTGTTTACAAAGAACTAGCCAGAGACAGGATGAGACTGAGTTCAGGAGTAAGACATCTCCAAAAGGTATCAAAATTCCCATGATGACTAGTAGATCAGAATGCCAAGCAGCTTTCTTAATACCACCACTGACTTACCTTCACTATGCCAACAACTCAGACAACACAAACTTAAACTGCTTACATCAGCTGAATGTTCAAGTATCAACAGCATGAATGCCAATTTCATACTTGAATCCCTTTAGAATTCTTGGATGAAAAAAACCTGATCCTGGATCAATGTCACTGTTAACAGCTTTTTTCAAAACAACTTTTCAATTTAAAACATTTCCTTGGATTAAAAACTGGCCATTGTATCAGAGCATAAATGTCATGTCAACAAATACAGATTTTTCATCAGCTCTCGTTCTCACAGACATAAAAGAAAGAAATAAAATCTATCACCTTTGATGCCTGTTACATAGTTTTTGCTTCTAAAGTAGAGAAAACAGATACGCATTTAAGATGTTCGTTTTTAAAATAGTTTTTGTTCACAATCTTTAATAAAGTTGTGTTTGTTTTTTTAAAAACACATGACTACCTGCCATAAACATACTTCCTATTTTTCCCACTTCTATAGTCCTCCCTCTAACAACCTTCACTAGCTTTTGAAATACAGTGAGTTTTTCTGATTGATGGTGCATACTCACTGCAAGCTTCTACGATGTACCTTTAACCACACTGGAATGCCTGAAAACATTTTATCCCTTGACTGTTTATTTTTCAGTAGCTTCCCCACCTTCTCAGAGTCTCCTTTTTTGAAGCTAAAGTTTCCACTCTCCTCCTATATACAGACATCAGTGTGTTAATATTTGCAGGAATACAGAAATATTCCTTCTAATGAATATATTTCTGAATGTGTTAAGAATACAAAAAATATACTTTTTTTTTTTTTTCTACAAAAGAAAGCATTGAATATATTTGAATAGCGTGGCAGCCTGATATGGTGAAACAAAAAATCAAGTAGGAAGAAGAAAGATCTGGCCTCTTTGCTACCTTGGTTTGTTTGTCATTTATTTTTTTTTTTTTAAATGTTTTTTCATAGAATCATTGAACAGCTTGAGTTGGAAGGGACTCCATGGATCACCTGGTTTTAACCCCTCTGCCACATGCAGGGCCACCAACCTCCACATTTAATACCAGACCAGGCTGCCCAGGGCCCCATCCAATCTGGCCTTGAACACCTCCAGGGACAGGGCATCCACAACCTCTCTGGGCAGCCTGTTCCAGCACCTCACCACTCTCTCTGTAAAGAACTTCCCCCTGACATCCAACTTAAATCTTCCCTCCCTGAGCTTTTTTTATAATAAGGGTAAAAAGTGATGAGGACCTTCCAAAATAATGTTTTCTCAATGACACTGGATAAACACATCTAGATACAAATCTCAGTCCCAGCATTTCCTCTGAATATTCCTTGGAATTAGAAATGAAAATTCTTACCTAAGCTGGGCATGACCAGAAATAAATAAGTAAATAAATAAATAAATCTGTTTTTAGAATGCTGCTGCAGGCCCATATACCGGAGCTTCTTTCCACTGCTCTTGTGGCCTCCTCATCTCTTTGACACATCAACTCTGCATTTCTCTGCATTCAATGAGCTTTTCTGCTCACTGTATTGTGGCATTTGACATCAAATGTCAACTTCCCCCCTCCATCTGCTGCTACATCAGCTTTAGCTACCAGTTGCTGCATTGTCAAGCCTGAAACTCTGAGCATTTTTTAGAATATGAAGCATTCCCTTTTCCCTCAAAGCTCATCTTAATTCTCCCATAGCATCCCTAAATCAACCCTATTACAAGTTAACTTTGTCTACTTTGCTAATTCGTGGTGTGCAAGACCTGCCTTATCATATGTTCACTGTTCTCTCTTTTTCTGTTAATAGACTCTGCCATACACAGATTGGAATAAAGTACATCTGCACAATGCCTAGACTTAAAGAAGAAAAATACTGACCCTTTCCTCACATTGCAATCACTTTTGCAACAGAAGCATAACCATTTGCTGCTTCATATGCCTCAGCTTCGATGGCTCTATCAGGGCTATCCACAGATAGAAAGATGTAAGACACATGACTGCATAGGCAAGTAAATATATATATATATATATATATATATATATGCACACACTGAACTTTTTTATTGGTTTAAACAAAAATAAAAAAAGTGCTCTACTTACACATTATCACCTCTTACAATGTATAATCCCAGCACTACTTGCTCAACTCCTTGTGAAGAACTGAACACTCTTTCATGGCTTTCGTCCAAAATCAAGTTAATGGTCTGATCGAAACCTTTGAGGGTTCCCTGAGGGGAAAAAAATAAGCATACAAAAATAAAAGTTCTCCAACTGCCTTTTAAATTGATGTCTTTGCTCTCACAGACATCTTAAACAGCAAAGTGGCAATATTAAGACACTAGAGAACAGATGCTCTATTTAGTTTTTAATATTAGTCTTAAACATAACTGCTGGAGAAGAAAAGTTTGAAAATGGTAATCTACTTAAGCAAGTATCTATATTTACTCCTGAGTGTTCATACTAACAGCTACATTATTTAGAATAAGAGATAAAAATTTTATTTAAGTCCTCTAGACAACTGATTTTACAGCTTGTAGTCTTCCTTGTATGGAAATTTCATAGAATCACAGAACGGCCTGGGTTGAAAAAGACCACAATCATCATCTAGTTTCAACCCCCCTGCTATGTGCAGGGTCGCCAACCACCAGACCAGGCTGCCCAGAGCCCCATCCAGCCTGGCCTTGAATGCCTCCAGGGATGGGGCATCCACAACCCCAAAATCTCCAGAAATCCAGTGTTAAAAATAAAGTCAAGGAACAGAAAACTTAGATTCTTACATGTTAAACAGCACTGAAACAGTTTTTAACATGCAATTTTAAGTAGCACCTCTTTAAAGGAGGTTATCTTGGTTCCACCACACTACTCAACAAAAATGGAAGATATAAAAGGAAGAATTTCTGTGTTGCTTTAACAAGAGTTTGGAAAAATTATAAAAACTGATTTGTATCATTTAACAGATTATGAAATTTAAAGTCATTTTACTGAGTGTGGCTGGGCTGGACTTAACCTTCCTCACAGCAGTCTACACAGGGCTGTGCACTGCACCTGGATCTGTGACAGTGCTGATATCACCTCAGTGCTCTGGCTGTAGCTGAGCAGCACCAGCATCACACCAAGGCAGCACACAAGCCACTGAAGGCCAGCAGGCCAGGGGCAGCAAGGCACAGGAGGGAACACAGCACTGAACCAAAGTGAACACGGTGTATCCCACACCAAGTGATGTTACACTCAGCTATAAAAGCTGGGGAAGGGCAAGAGAAGGAAGGCTTTAGTTGTGAAATCATCTGTTCTCCCAAGAAAACGCTAAGTGTCTTGAGGCCCTGCTTTCCCCCTGAAAATAAATGTCTCACCACAATCATTCTACCATCAGAAGTTATCACTGCAACAGTACCTGACAAGAGTTCATTAAGGAAGCATTCAGAGATATATGAAATAGAATCATTAACATTTTCTGTAACATCTATGTGTAATAAGATCAAAAAAGTCAGAAAAGCCTACCATAGGCCTTTAAAAACAAAAAACAACACCCCTCTACATTTAATATGAACATTTGACAACAAGTCTTGACAACCTGCTTTAAAGTTTCACTTCCCCCAGACATGCACAGCTGCATACAAACATGAACACTACAAAAGCAAACTACAGTGTAAAGTTCGACTCCCTTCCCATTACTAACTGCTCTAGCTCAGAACAGGAATGAAAACAGTTTTATTAATGAGATGGACAGCCATTTCAGGCTAGGAGCTTAAAAACAGCGCAGATCCTGACTGTGACACTGCACACCCTTCTTTCTGAAGCTCTGATTTTCCCAGTTTTATTATTACCATTCATTATTATCAGTGATGCTGGCTTAACACTTTATTGTTTGTGAATAAAACTGAAAGTAACAGGAAAAACAAAGAAACAAGAAAAACCCTGCAAGAGAAAGATCCTAAGAACACCAGCGCATGGCTTTTGAGGGAGTGACGTGAAGCTGGCAGCTGAACACCCGCTATGCACCCTGTGAGGGGCCAGGTCTATTGCGGATCCCGCTCCTCACCACAGCCCTCACCACAGTTTGTTACAAGTAACAAACAAGCGGGCAGCACTGGGGGCCCTCTCTGACCCCCCATTCTGTCTGTCACGAACCACGGCAGACCCGAGCAGCGGGATAAGCCACGGCAGCATGTTACCGCCAACCCGCACCCAGCCTCGCCCCCTGCAGAAGAAAGGCGCCTCCCCGCCGCCCCCAGGTCGCCCGCTCGGCAGAAGGATACGGTTGATGTAGTTTTCCAGGGCCGACGTCATGGCGGCGGCTCCCGCGCTTCACCTCGCACCGGCAGCAACGTTCCCGGCACCGCTCGGAGAACTACTTCCGGTACCGCTCGCAGAACTACTTCCGGAAGCGCTTCCGTCGTGCGCCGATGACGTTTCGCCCGCCGCGCAGCCGCACGGTCCCTGCAGGAGGGCGGGAAAAGCCCTCTCTGGCCACTGCGCACGCGCGGCGCCGCGGCGGGACTGGGTTTCAAACGGCGCGCGGAAGATAGGGGCGGGCGGGCTGTACCAAGTGCAGCGTGCTGAGGGGGGTCTGGCTGTCCCTCCCCTTGGCAGCACGTGGCTCCTTCCGTAGAGAGGCGGGTGGGGGCGGAGCAGTGCTACTGCGCCTGCGCGTTAAGGCGGCGCCTGAGTGGCGTCGTGGGGCGCCGGGGCACTTAGGGATGCGCGGTGGGATCGGGTGGTCAGAGTCCTTCCTGAAGCACCGCCGTTAGTGATTAGATTGATTTTTGGTGGTTTCATTTCTGAGGTTCATAAATCTATAATTGCAATAAGGTCCGTCTATTAACAATTGGAAGATATCGTCAGGTGCTTGAAATACAAACTGGATATTTGGTTGTCTGTTTTATTCCCCATTCTGTAGATAAAACTCTGAATAACGAAGTGTCGTCCTGTGTTCTCACTGAGTGATGGAATCCTATTAAAAAGAAAGATCCTGGAGCAAAAGCACAGACTGGGAGAAGTCAGCATAGCTTAGCATGTCTCCATCTTGTGTCCCCTGTCTTCTGCACATCTTCCTTCCAGCAGTAAACATGTGCTGTGTATTTAGTTTAATAAAGACAAGCTGTTCTCTTACACCATATTCAGGCACAGAGACCTCGCTGTGGCTTTCCAGTACTCGAGGGGAGCTTACAGATGAGCAGCTGTGCCTGCCTTCTCAAAATTTTCGTCCAGGTTCAGCCTTCTGCTTGAAGTCACTACTTATTGTCAGTCTCCTGCATAATAATCTCCCATGTAGGAGTGGAAAGATCTGATCTGACACCAACATCTTTTTAAAGAAATCAGAGGTTCCCCTCCTCTCTTACTACCAAGTTTTGGTATGATGTTATAACCTGGCTCTTTGGTTGCAGCTGTGCCACAAACAGAGGACACATAATTCAATTAGCTGGCATGAGGCCAGCGAGAGTCTGAAACTGTGGTTTAGGTGCTTGTCCAGCAGAGGGAAGTCGTAGCCTCTGGTTGTATTACAAGCTCTTTCAGAGTAGAAATCCAGTGGCTTTAAGATGTGATGAATAAGCAGCCTTGACTATCTTTTTTCTCTCACTGGTCAGGATCCTTTGAGTCCTGATTTTAGGTGTAGAAATGTGGTACCTGTGTCTTAGCATGTCATTTTAGTCTTCTTTACAGAGAAACAATAATTTGTTTTGTACCATCGGTTGAGGTGCATTTTGCAGTGATGTTCTGCTTTTCTCTCTGGTGGCTATAAAAGGAACCTGGGTGACTAGCTTAGACACAGGAATTTCACAGGTCAGCACTTACATTAAGCCACACAAATTTTGCTCCTGTTGGCCATAGCTGCCAAGATAACATTGGTGTTAGGATGAGAAACATCTATTTTGCTACCCTTTTGCCTGTTTCTTCCACTGAGTTGCTGCAGACAGATAATTAGGACATAGCAAATAACTTAATATCAACATAATGGTCATTATGCTCTCAAATAATTGAAGAAACAAAGCATCTTTGTAGGAAGGCTTTCCCTTTCCCCTGTCTAGCCTATCACTTGATAATACCATTTACTCCTGTAATTAAAACCATTTTTTTCTGCAATTGACTCTCTATACTTCAAGGTTTCCATCGCAAGCGATTGCTGTATTTTATGCTTTCCACAGAAAATATAACCAACTAATTATGCCATGGAGTGTCTCTGCTTACTTTCCTGCTTCCTCATATTCTGCCAGGGCAGGAAGGAAAGCCTGCGGTGATAGTTGCAGGGTGTATTTGCAAGCAGTTACTGTGTGTAAACTTGTTATCTAGCCTTGAGCTGACAGAGCAGATGAGTGGATGATCTGTTGCTACTGCCACTGTGTATTGTTTATCTCTTTTACATTTCTTCAAACACGACAGCTTCTTGTGGCTTTGCTTTCCTTAGCTATCAAGAAATAGGTATGCTTTATAGACCTAGCCATGCTAAAGGCTGAAATGGCTTTGTGGAGGTGTTGGGGAATTAAAGGCCTGCCCAGAACCACTCTACCAACCTCAAACCTTGTCGGATCTGGTGGAGAAAGGTACACCGCCTATTCTTCAGGCTTCCTTGAAAGCTGAACCTCTAATGTAATGCTCAGACTGTGAGGGGATTTAAGACATTTCTTGTAACAAATCCTCCCAAATTGGCAACATCTGTCCGTTTGCTCAGCACTAATTGCATCCAGAAAAAATTGCACATGAGGCTGGAAATAATGGAGTGGTGCATACTGGAGAAGAGGAAGCAGACATCACATCCTGCAGAAGAAAACTAAGCACCCCCAAATCTCATGCATATCATTACTTAATACATTTGACAGCCTTTCTCATATTTTCTGGAACTCAAAGATTTGAACCTCTTTGATTTTTATCTACATTCCCAGAGTGTCCCTGGCCTAGCCCTTTATTTCTTCTTTAGTTTATACACACCCAAGCTGACTAAACATGACTGATGCCCACTTGTGTCTTCAGGATAAACAGAGACATCCCTTCACCTTGGCTTTGTTCCTCTGAGTCTGTAGAAACACTGGGGATACAACATCAGCAGTGCAAGGACACAGATTATAGCTGTTGGCTGGGGAAAACTAGAAAGATCTTGCTCACCTCATGCATGGCTAGCTGTGACCTAAGACAGGACATACTTCATGTTGATACTGTTACATCAAATGGCTGGTTTTTGCAACAAGACAACTGGAAAATATTTTAAAAGGATCGCAGCCTGAAAATTGCCAGTAGACACAGAATATAAGTTACAGTGCATCAGAAGCAAACCTGTCACGTGAGCAGTCCCAAAGTGCTTTTTATTTCTTTTTATAAGCAGTTAGCAAGCACCTGATATAAATTTTGTTTGTTGTGATAGCAACTGCTGCTCTCATAGGAAACATTATAAAAAACCCTCATTTTACTCAGATCTCCTTTATTCTAGAAAGTGTGTATTTTTCCAGCAATTTTTGCTAACACACAAAATACGATACCAGTCTTAATGACTTTACCGATTCCCCACTTAATATGCTAGCATAAAAAATAACAGTGCGTGTTTCTGTTTGCAAGAAAACAAACTCTTAGCTGCTATCTTTTTTTTCTTTTTTTTTTTTCCTTGAAGAAACTGAAAACATCTGTAGAAAATCAGTACTATTTTCCATTTAGATGGTAATTTCAGGGAATGTTGTGAACTATTGGTAGAAAAAATGTGATTGCTAATGGGTCATGTACCTACAGCTATAGAATTATAGAGCAAGTAGACTGTTGTTTTCATCTACTCTAAGCAGAGTACTAAGACAATGCTATTGTACATAAAATGAGTAATGTGCTTCAAGTAACTGACATTTACCAGCATGTCAAGTTCATCATTTTTACAGTCATAGCTGAAATTGCATTTGCTAAATTGCTCTTGTGAAGCAGACTTTTCATTCTGATACATTCCCTCATTCTCAAAGTATAATTCATCTCCTTGTAAAAGCACTGATCTTAATCCTTAGCCTCTGTTAAGATTACTAGATCTTCCAGTTTTAAGTTTGAGGCTCTTTATCTTAACACTCCCTATGCTGATGCCTATTTGACCCGTTCTACTTCTTGTTTCATGTTCAGGGGTGCCTTACACACTGCCTACTGCCAGATATCATGCAGATTGGACCAGAAATTCAGTATAATTCTGCATTGTTACTTAGATGGTATAATTATTTTGTGAAGTAAGGTTATTCAATGTACCACGGAGCAGTCTGTTGGTACCAGGACCTTTAAAGCAATTATGGAAGTGGAGAAAGAACATTCTGTGAATTTGATGTTGCACAGAACAGGTGCTGAATTCCTTGTTGTTAGAAACATATAAATGAAAAGTGATCAACAGAAGAGGAGGATAAGTAGGAGAAGTTGGCGTTCTTATAACAGGCACTGAACTGTTTTATCTAACAAAACACAGAACAAAGGGCAAGGAGGAAGCTATTTTTTATTACTAGACTGTGTTCTGAAAGGCAAAACTCGAACACAGGCAACCAATTGCACCAACAGCAATGAAAAGATGTGGCACATGAGGATGGCAGATGCTATGCTGTCTTCACAGCCTTGAAGAGGGCTGTCTGTTTTGTCATCATTTCTAGCTTAGGTACTGCTAGAAGTACTGAACTACTGCTCCAGCTGGATATTTTCTCATACAACCCCCAAAATCTCCTTGGTAATGGCGGCTGGAATCTTTGTTCACTACCAGGGTATGTGCTGGTGCTTCCACGTGATACTTTCAGGTACTTTCTTCGCATCCTCAGAGTTTCTGCTGGCATCAAGATTTTGCATAATTACGGGTCTTTTTTAGCTTAGTGTTCAGATATTGAGGCCAGTCAGCTGGCATCAGTGTTGGGCAGAATGTCAGGCCTTTTGTTGTGAATAGGATTCATGCACATTCTTTACTCTGGGACCTGGGCTGCAGCCAGCACAAGGAGATCTGAAGGAGAGGGAGGACTGCAGCTCCAGAAAATGGTGGCGTAAGAATGGCTGGTAGAAGAAGACACTTGTGAAAAAAAACAGGCAGACAGACACACACACACGCATACATGCACACACACAAAGAAACAACAGGGCTTTGGGACGTGAAAAGATGTATCTCTTGTCTGAAGAGCCTTTACACCGGTAAAGCTTTTTGTTTGAAACAGATTTGCTTTACAGCAAGAAGTTGTCTTCTGTTCACAGTTGTGTTGTTTTTTGGGTTTTTTTTTAGGCTTTGATAGAATTGTTCTTGGGTTACTGTAATCATGTGTTTGAGCCTAATTGTACTCTGGAGTGATGTCTTGCTCTGAAGTTTCTGGGGCACTTGGTGAGCATGTCTAATGTCTGAATGTTCAAGTTAGTTTTGCAAGTGAACGGTGCCTGAGAAGCGGTGAGGAAAAGCATAAAAGGCTTTCAGACATGTCCTTGTGTTAGAGTGCACTAGTACTCTATAACTAGCTGGGGTGTGGAAGAGATACCACCACCGCCAGCACTGAACCTGAGAGAAGAGCTGTGTCGCAGAGAGCACAGTGCTATCCACTGGTAACTGCTGCCTTTTCATTATCAACCACTGTGCTATTGCATTATTGATTACTGCTATTCCTGCTGGTCCCTTATGTTCTTACTGAAAACCACTTAATGTATCAGCCACATCTAATTGAATAGCAAGAAGAGTGAGTGAAATGTCGTTCATCAGCACTCCTTCCATTTATAGGCGTTGGCAAAAGTAGGTATGTCATTGAATATTGAAAGCATCCTGAAGGCATCAAATTTCCAGATACAATCCTGGCTTGTTAATATTTTATTCAACTAATGCTAGAAATGCTGCTACTACTAATGTTGCTCTGGACATGCTTCACTCACTGTAGGGACTAAAAGTATTCTGTACATCTGAAGTATTACCATATCTCAGAATGATTGGTAAAGCATTACTCCAATTGGTTACTAAATCTTAAGCTGAATCACATAGACCTTCACTGAAGTTGCAGAATTTCTTCTAAAGTCAGTGGTGGAACTGCAAATAGAAATCAGCTAATTTTTAAATATTGGTATTATAAATAACACCAAAAGAGTTTAGTCATTATCAGGGCCTCATTATGCTGAACTCTGTACAAGGAAGACCAAAAGTCTTGGCTGCAAGAAATTTACATAGTGAATAGCCAAGACACAGTGCAGAATGAGGGAGACATTCACTACAGACAGGAAACAAACAAAATTGTTTTGCTAAGACTGCTGTGTACCAGCAGTTGAAACTAAATTCAGATTTCTAGACTGTATGCAGTTTGTCACAGTTTATTTTACAATGCGCTTTTAATGCTTGAGGAAGGTTCCCCTGGTTCCCTTCTGCTGTATGTCTTTATGTGATAATGAACATGCATGAACATCTCCCATCTGGCCTCTTCCACTTTCCAGAGACTCCATTTACTTTGATATCCACATTCATTTCATTCTCTTTCAGTTCCTAAGGAGAAGTTCCGGAGTGGGATGTGGACCTCAGTACACCACCACCACACATGAGGTAAAGTACTGTTATCATCTGCCTCACATGCTTGTCTATGAATTCAATTTAAAAATAATAATAAAATGGAAAAAGAAATGGAGAATTAAATGCACCTGGAACAAGGTCATTAGAATGGAAGGAGTACTCGTTGCCATTCTTGTTGACACTGACATAATATATTAGGGTGTTCATATATATTTTAGAAAGTAGTCTGTCTTCTCTTATGCCAGGTAAGTGATGAGGCAGGTGTGGAAGTTGTCTCCTGAGCAAAACAGGCTGTCACAAACTGAAGCACAAGATCAAGATAAGACTGTCGTTGTGCAAGTCTCTGCTGTCCTGGAGCTAATGAGCACAATCTGTTTTTGCAAATGATTTCATACTTTTGTTCTTTATTATGAACATATACAGCACTTAAGTGTTTTCAGTATTGGCTGACTAGTATTTTGTAGTCACGATTGTGGTATTTAAACAGGAGGTGATCTGTTCTGCACATGGAAAAGGGGCTGTGTTACAGAGGAAATAATAAAGTGTTGCTGGGTTTTGGCAAGAGGGTGTTATGACTGTTTTCAAAGAATATACCCAATGTTCTTTATTTCCAGTACGAATCTATGGTGATTTGAATCTGATTTCTGGTCTCTACCTGGGGAGCATTATCAGAAATGCAAGCATAATATTAAATTGGAAAGCTTTTACGTATATGCACGTTTGTCTGTTTCTTTTGTAGCTGCTATATAATATTGGTCCCCTGTTTCAATCTAAGAGCTGTGCTTAATGAGATGAAATGAGCAGTACCACTTGAGTAGGAACTATTGTAAATAATGGAGACCTTTTTACAAAACTTCATGATACTGTTAATACCCAAAATGCACTCAGTATGACAAGCATCACATTGCCTTTGATTAAAAACAAAATGCCTTTCAAAGATTTAGTCTGGTGGCTGTTTTTTAAGTGCATTTCAAGACTTTCTGAAAGTCTTGAAATATAAACATGATGTATTTGTATTCTGAAAATGTGTTTGATGAGAGGCACCTAATTGTCTTCAATTCCTGGAGAAAGCTGAGCTGGTAACTAATCTCCAGTCACTGGAAGAAAACTTGCTTAGAGACTTGAATACAGACTTTCTTCTTCTGTTGTCCCATTCCTGAATTATTTTTACAAGAAGGTTTATGTCTGGGATATACATACCTAGCTGAAAGGTAGGATAAACTCTTGAAACATTCATTACTTGTATCTCAGGAATAAAATCTTTCCAGGAAAATGCCTAGGTTTAGAAACTGTGCATCCTGGGACCATGTTTGTATATATTGTAACACGCAATGCCAAGTATTATGCTAGGCTTTCTGAAGCAGGTCTATTTTTCAGTTTGAAGCATTATTGTGCTAAATTGGTGATTAATCTGTAATGTTCCAGCTGAAGAAAGCCTGAGTTCAGAAGGGTACAATTGCTGCTCTGGGTTTAGACATTGTCCAGCAAGAGGCCTCTGTGCAATGCAAGGATTCCAAAGGCAAATATTTGAACACAGAAATGAAAAGAGCATGAAGGATGCTGGCAACAAGGTTAGACCAGCTATTGCATTTCAGCAATACTAATGCATTGGATTTAGGAGATGGGTGGAGTAGAACCCTGACGTATTATATCATTATATCATCAGATCAGGTATTTTTTTTCCCCATTTTGTTCTTTACCATTTTTTTCCTCACCTTGTTAGCAGGGCTTGCAGAACAATCTATTGCAATATGTCAGATGCAAGCAAGTACTGTAAAGCAAGATCCATAGAGCAACTGAGAACAGGGATGCAGCAGCTTGTCTGTCAGGATGACACTGTCCTGACAGAGGAAATTGCAAGAGGGCAGAGGCTTCCATTTCCTCCTGGGTTTTATCAGGATCCACAGTCTGCTGTGTAACACGGTACTGTCCACAAAATGAGAGTGGATCTCTATAACATCTCACAGTCTGAGGATTGCTGTCTAGGATTGCAGGAGAAGAGCATTTGGGATTTACACAAAAGTTACTGTAAAACTGGTTGGAGACCAGACCCACTTGTGTGTTTGAGGGAAGCAACTGGGGAAAAGAGGACCTGCGAAGCTACTGGAGGGATCAAGTGGAGCCCAAATCCTAAACTCAGCTAAAGCCATTTCTTTCCATTTATCTTGGCAGTTTGCATCTATGCAGTGTAGGCCTGATTCTGATTCTGTAAAGTCAGTGTTTCAGTTTAGCTATTCATTCTTCTCAGCCTCCACAGAGACCTGTTTCAGTGTTCTGCATTTGTACTGAAGATGTAGAGAGTGAGTTGCAGAGATTGCAACATGATGTACAAATAAATAGGGAATTTTCATCTGCTGGCTTTTTATATTTTTTCTCACTCTAAGCTCACAAAATGATGGAAAATCAGACACTGTGTTTGGAATACTCACCATCACTCTTGTATATTTGTCCTATAAAACAGATATTTTCTGCATCTAGTTCTCTTGCTGTGGTTGTCTGACCATGAAATCTCTGAACTGAGAATGTCTATAATATATTGGGTTTGGGAAACAAGCACATGAATTGTAACTAAGCAGCCTGGATGAGGAGAAGAGGTGCTGTCTGGTTTCTTCACCAGGCTCCTGAGGAAAACCCTCTTCGTGATGAGTTACAGAATGAAAGCAAAGTGTTTTATGAAATATGCATCTTGAAAACAGTAAGTCGATCACAGTGTCGCTTCAAGCTTTGCCACATGAAACCTCACCACTTCCACATGATTAATTGCTGCATGTCATATCTCATATAAAAGCCAGTAATGCATAGATATATTTATGCAAGGTGTAGCAGAATGTATAGGCATATCAGTACACTTACATGTAATGCAACTTTCAATATACTGGAAGGCTTCCTGATGAGATCTGAGCTGTCCTTTACAAAGTGAGAGAGAACATTTTGTCTTAAGGTGAGCTAATGATATTTTTAACGTTCAGTTGAGTCTGGGGTGGCCTCATTAACAGGTGCTGCTTGCTGTCTGGAGAGAGGTGCCTGCAGCTGGCATCAACAGGGGCACAGGCCTTTTCTGTGGTGTTGAAAGTGAGGAGACTGGGGGAATGAGAATTGACATCACTCCAGAAAATATTATGAATTAATAATTCTCTTGAGAGAGGATGAGCAAGGGTTAGAGTGAAGATGAGAAGAACAAAGCAAAAGAGGCTATAGAGGAAAGAATTAACCCAAGCAATTATAAGCAAATAATAAAGGACGGAGGAAGCATGCATTCCCTGGTGGAGGTCTTTGGGTTTGCTTTTGCAGGATATGATGAACTGGCCTAAGGACAGCATTGTGAGCTCCACAGTAAAGGCATTGGCTTGACAGTTTAATAGAATATAGGAAGCTTTCTGAATGGAATCTGAAGATAAGTAAATATTAACATAGTCGTCTTCTGTTCAGCCATTTTGCCAACCTTTGTTTGTATTCAGAAACTTTAAATGAGAAATGAAAGGCCCTAGGCACCATTTCCTCCCAGCAGATGGGTCCCACCAAGTGTAGTATGGGTGTTAGGAGTTGTGAGAAAGTCCATGTGATGATTGAACCCTAAAGGAATCTAACACTCCTTCGCATTTCCCCCTCTCCACCACGTTCAATAACTGAGCACACAAAAGCTGTTTGGAAAACAATCAGTTTAGAATAAAACTTAAATTTTGTTGTTATATAAATGCTAAGTGACAGCTATAAAGAAGCAGACTGTGTGGTGGTGGAGCTGTTGTGTCCTTTCAGGAATGTTTAATAAAATTTCATTAAAGAAAATACAAAATCTCTTAATGACAAGTCTAGTCCAGAAACTTTCCACTGCAACTTGTCATGATTTGTGTTAAGATTTTCATTGTTGTCACCAAAATCTGTTGGCTGCCATAGGTATAATATTTGTCAGTACTCAGATTCACCAAGTCTTTGGATATCAACAGGAAACAATACGTAAACCTAATTTGTATTGCTTTAATCTTTACTTGATGGACTTCATTGATACAATCACCGTGTAGGCACATTTTACAGGCACTGCTAATTCCTTATCCAGGGTTATGATTATCCCTAAAAATAAAATAGAAGTAGATGTTATGCTATTAATTTATGTATTTTAGCAAAAGATCAAAGCCACATAACCTTATATGTAATTATTTCATTTAATGATACAGTTCTACATTTGCATCTGCAAAGAAATGTAATAACAATGACTAATTAATCCTCAAAGCAGCTCTTTGAAATAGGTAGATAGACATAATTGACCCAATCTAACCAATTTCTTGCCCTAGGCAATAGATTGAGTCAATATTTAAGCCAAGATTAAAGCTCGGGTACGTCAAAGTCTTACTCTCTGTCCCTTACACAGAGTAATGTGTAAGAACTATCAGTTCCCAAATTTCCTTACCCCTACTTTGCTGTAATAATTTAGACTGACACACATTTTGACCCACACCAAACCTACACTGTCTGTTGTATGTCAGAACGATTCCCCTGGGTCTTCCTCTCAAAATCTCCTCCCATTCCAGGCAATTGAGGTATGAAAGGTCTAACTTTTCCCTTCTTGTATTCAGTTTTCACTTCCTTGTGCCTATCACTTCCTGACTAGCATTTTACACCAGCAGACTTCCTCCCACAGGCTCCCTGTAATTCAGGTGTCAGTGTTTCTCCTTGGGGCCCCATTTATGTGCTTTACATGCTCCCCAAGGGGAACCACCTATCTGTTCTCCTACTCCTGGCTGCCTCAGCTCATTACCTGGGGAGCTGCTCTGCTATAGGCATCAGGGAGGAAGCACTGTTCCTAGAGCTGATATAAGCTGCATCGTACGTACCAGATGCATTAAATAAGGAGACAATTCAAGGAAAGCTTTTCACAGTTAAATAGCAGCCACTATTCTCATAGATTATGGCCCAAATCAAGATGCAGCCCATGGCCCACCTGTCTCTTGCTGTAGGTGGAGATTCATGAAATATTTGCAGCATTTTGTGAGTTACAAAAGCACTTTATGAGAGCAGGGGTAGGCGTTGTTATTCAGGTAGTATGGAAGGCTAATGATATTTGTGAAGAGAAGAACAAAGAGAATCTGATGCTGTAACCAAGAACACTGCTTTCCTTGAAATAGTCTAGTGGCAGTATGAACTAGGGTGAGATGGTTCTGACACCAGTGAGCAGCAGAGAATGCAAAGTGACAGCAGCACTATGATAAAGTCCCAAATTGATAGAAGAAACTAATGTAATTGCACCAGAACCTGAGAAATAGTGCCAGTAGATTTCCCACTGTGGCAGTGCTTAAGACCTGATCAAATCTTACCAGGCTATAGCTTTTCTTATTTGATAGGAAATGGAGTTAATGTGATATACCCCATAGCTGTTTCTATTTGTGCTTTGATATAATATGCCCAACCAGAAGAGATATGCACTCTGACTGTAGGGTTCTTCTCCCCGAGAACTTGGTGAATGGACCAGAATTATTCCTACAGGCAGCCAAGTTGGCTGCTGAGTGTGAGTTGGCCTCAGCTGACATGCCACACAAGTTGATGTGACACACTATCATTTTAATCATTATTTCCTTTACTCTATAGGAAAACTTACATCTTCATGTGGTTGCAGTAAGGGGAAAGAAGGCATGCAGAGGACATGAATTTTTCCAGCAATTTCTCACCATATATAAAGATATATTTTTAATGGCTGCATAAATTTTGTCTCATTTCAACTTTCTCCCAAGGTGTAATTTTCTATTGGTGATTGGGTAGCTACATGTTAGTTTTAGAAAAGCAGTTGATAGTCTGTTCCATCCTCTCAGGCATTCTGCTGCTGACTCAAATGGTTGACATCTTCCTAAAATGTTTACGTAGACTGTTTTAACCAGGAGTCAATTGGGTTTGACTAGATAGAACTGTATGTGGTGCAGAAGATCAGATGTACAATCATAATTGCCCTGCTTGGCCTTAGATCATCGGATTTAGCTGAGTGCTGAGTCTCCATTCAGCATGGTTTGAGAGTGTAAAAGCTAGAGCTCTATAAAATGGGCATCGTACATTCAACCAAAAGGAGAATGGCTGAGTATAGACATATGGCAGGTTCATTTTTTTCACACTGTTGATAATCTCAAAGAACATGTAGTAACGGAACAAATCAGCATGTTGGTGGAGGTTCCTCCGCCACCCACACCAAATGATATTTTGGGGCATATAAATAGGAGTCAATTACAATAACACATCCCTTTCATTCTGAGTAATTGCTACTAAAATCCAAGATGACTGCTGTCAAAGGGGGATGTGCAAAGGTACTAGAATTCTTTCTGCTTTAAAATAATTATGCACTGTAAATACATGCAAGAGAAAGCAAATTTCTTAACAACCTTTTTGGAGAAGTAACTTCTAAGGGAAATAGACATACCTTTCCATTTTCTGACATAGTTTAAATGTTTAAGGACAGGTGACCTAGGACCACCCAAGCTAGATGGCAAAGCTTTATTTTATGATATAGATTCATAACAAAATCTTGCATTTTGACAATTGAATTAAAAAATTCAATCACATGGAAAGTCTCTGTTCTGATATTTTCTCATGCAATTAAATGATTCTGCAAAAGTTTAACATGCATAGAGCCAATGTAGCAACTAAGATTAGCATAAAATATTGGAGGAAATGTTTTCCAAGTCTGGGAATGCATTTTATTGATCTCCAATATTGAGAGCATTGGAGCAACTGGTGAGCTCAAGGTGAAATCCTAGCCCCACCAAAATGACACCAGGTACTTCCCTTGTAGTGAACAAAATCTTTTTAAGATTATGACTGATGAGATACATAAAGCATTCTTTGTCTCCCTCAAAGAAGGAAGAAGAAATGAAATGTCCTCTTTCCACTATGTAAATTTTGCAGGCAGTTTACTGCATTTAGTGAATTGTTACAGCATATGCAGATGAACACTTCCCACCCGCTCTCCACAGATCTGGCACACTGTAATCACTTGTCCTATATTTCTGTGCTGTATGATGTCCTCCACTGCTCATAGAAATACAGCCCACAAAGCTGAAACAAAGGTCCCTGAAGAATTCAATTTGCCAAAGGTTATATCTGTCTCCTCTTTTCAGGCCAGGATATGTGAGACTCGTTGCTGCCCTTTCGGCCTTGTGGCTCAGACTAAGCAAGTCCATTACTGCCTTTTAACCTTGGCTTTCACCTTTGGAGCTACAGAGCTTGCCATGGAGCTCTGAGCTCCACCTGACTCCGGGGATTTGCCAGGGTCAGGCTGGAATCAAAAAAGGCTTACACAACCAATGCGTGCAAAAGGAAATATGCTAAGCACTTTCAATGAAATTCAGCTCATTGAAGATCTTTTAGAAAATACATCCATCACTAAGGTACCTCCTGAACTAATTATGCATAACTATAGCATTTGGAAATCTCCTTTTGCATCTTCCACTTTAAGCTTCGTGCTCCCATTCCTTTTTCTTCTCTCTTTTCTTGTTAATATAAAGTTATATCTGCACTTGTTTGATCAAGAGTATTTCTCATCTTGAATCTCTGTGTAACTGTGGGGTAGCTTCCTATCTCTTAATACAATTAGCTCTAGCACCGCATAAGTGCATTCAGAATATGAGCAAGGAAATCTGTGATCAATGCAGTGTCCACAGTGCTAGCAGTGGGAACTGTTTTTCTCCATTTTACCACTGGTCCCAGCTTCACAGCAGGAGGGATATTTGGATGGATCTTTGAAAACGTTCTGAATATCCTACCACTACTCAGGAACTAGCAATGAACCTGAACCTTCTCATAGTTCATCTGCGTCACACCTGAAGAAATTGCTCATTTATATAAGTATGTACATAAATTTCTTATACATAAAAAAGGAATGCATGTGCATATATATAAACCTCCTACATCATCATTGCCTCCAACAGAAATGTATTTCAGATGCACTCTATACAGAATTTTTAGAAGATTTTAGGAAAGGTTCATGATTTAAGTTGCCAGCGTGGAGACATTTTATGCATGCTTAATGCACTGTAAAGATCAAAATTTAATGATCCTGAGTTCAGTTTGTAAAAATGGAAATATCACAGATCATTAGACACTTTCATCTTGTAAATTTTAATTCTGAAAGCATGGGCTGTTTTAACTTGTGTTCTGAAGTGAACATATGTTAAGTTAGGTAGGACATACACAGGAGTTCATTGGAATTTAGAAGAATATTATCTGTTTGATCAGGTATTATATCAGAGCTTTTATTTCCAGAGTCACGCACAGAAATACAGTGGTTAAGTTTCACATTCAGTTTAATAGCTTTGCTGATGCTTTGAACAGAACCAAATCCCGTAATTTTTGAACAAATGAACTGACCAATTAACACATTTTCTCACTTAAAGGAAGATTTTTCTCTCCTGACTGCACTGCATGTAAATCCCTAGCATCTATGGGAGCATTTTTAGTAGGGTCAGGTCAGAATGTGTGTTCCAATACCAGAACAGTCCTAGTGCACCTCTTTAGATTAAAGATAATTTAAATTTAAATTTAAATTTAGAATGATAATTGTAATTAAAGCTTCAGGTAAAAAATGAAATTACTGCTTTATTTCATCTGACTTTTAAGGAAATCAGAGAAATTAAAGTAGGGTGCTTCTCTCTCTGAGCTTCACCTGTAGCCAATAAACCAACAGGCTTTTCCAACATTTGAATCAATTAGAAGTGTTTGACTCAAGTAACATTTAGAAGAAGTGACTTGTGGTGAGACACTCAGAAGGGAAATAAGGAAGACAATTACTTGATTTAGGTGCCTAAAATCTGAACATTTTAAAAATTACTCTGACAGCCTGCACTTAGAAATAGTTTTATTTACAAAGAAAGCAGCTTGAATCCAAACCTCTATGGTTTCTCTATCAATGTATATTTATGTTGGTTTCTGTTTTTTCATGTTATTGATTCCTAAACAATCTCTGCTACAGAATGAGCCAAAATACGTATGGAGAACCAGTTTTACTTATACATCAGGATTCTGTGGATTAGGATCATCTCTAGTAATGTTTTTTTGTTTTTTTGTTTTTTGTTTTGTTTTGTTTGTTTTTTTTGATTTTGCTTTGAGTAATCAAAGAACACGTGGCACAGAAAAATTCCTACTGAAATGATAAATGTCCTTACTGGTATGAAACTGTGCACTTACACTCTTATGAATGTATGCCAGAGTCAATATGATTAAATACCATCTAAGGATTTCTAGACTAAGGCCTAGTGGAAAATTAGAAAGATATTCATCTTTATTTGGTAACTTCTGTAGAGTGAAATAGAAACTCTCTTGCAACATTACAAAGGTATGCCTTGTTGAAATGATACTTTTTATTGCTTTTAGAAGCCTTTGTGTGCAGGCATTTTCAATGGAGGTGGTCATTAATGTGAGGGACAGTGTCATTTCTTCACAGGGCACGATTTATCTTTATGAATTTTCCTTTGTATGAATATTGCAGTTCTGATTGTGTCATTTAGTAGTGAAAGACCCTCAAGTCTTTCATCATTTTCTTTGCCAGGAATGTATAATCTCTTCCTCCTTATGCAGTTCCAGTGAGGTACTTTTGACAGTCTTTTACCGTGGACTACTTAAAAAATCTGGACTACTTAAAGAGCCTCAGATTTCCTCTCAAGTGGGAAAAACAAGAACAACAGGTGAAAAGCTGGTGGAGGTTAGATCTTGAATTGTCTCCAGAACTGAACTATTCATTGAAGGTTCCATGGAAAAAGCTGGTTTTGACTCTGAGACTGGGCAGTTCTTCTCCATGAATCTGTATAACGCATAGAAGACTTGGTTGAAGTACACAGAGGTCCTTTACAGCAGTGCTCTTGTGCCCTCTCCTTGTGTCTGCCCCAAATCTCTGACATTACTCAGTCAGTGCCTTTGCAGATAAAGCTGATCAAAGTCCAGTTTCCCTAGGAAGCTCTTTCTTCTCTTGATCTAGTGTTAGGATTCACCTGCTGAACTGGATAGGAGAGCTGATTTAACTAAAAATAAATCCCCTCTTTGTGCTGGCTTACTTTTCTGCTATATCAGCTTCCCAAATCTCTGCATGTAACAACTCTGCATCTTATAAACAAACCATAGAGTTGCCAGCAAAAATTGGGGGCAGAAATTCTTGCAGTCATGGTTTTTTTTAATCATTTACTCACAGTCACTAGAAAACTGGGAGATATCCAGTGATCAAAAAGTCTGACATCATAGCCCCTGAATGGGAAGCTTCAGAAGAAACTGGAAAAATGTGGGTTATTGTTTACCAAGCTATCCAAGTTGCCTCATCTTCTATTGCAAACCTTCCTGCAAAGTTTTAAGACCTTTTGTAACGGCCTTATCTTGCCTGCCATGCTAGAGGAAATTAGAATAGTTGGGCACTTTTTGTATCTGTTTTCTTCTTCAGGTTCAGCATGAATCAATTTTAATTTTTTTCATAAATTTAGAATACTGCAGCCATATGGTTTTTATTTAGTGGTGCCACTAGAGGGCAAGATGACAGCTGTTAGCCATTCGGATCTTAGGGCTTTGGTCCTGCAGACGTTGAGGTTAATGAGAAATTATTGACTCTAGCAGTGCTGAAACATGCCATAAAATCCATTCTCTTCCACAAATAGTTGGGATTTTCCCCAAATCCTTAAAAATTAAGAAGAATTTCTTTAATTTAAGCTAACAAACTGTAAATAACTGTTAAAAGTACTTAACAAAGATGATGTATATTATCAATCAGCTATATAACATAAGAAAATAGAAGTATTGTATAAATACATCCTTCTGAAATTATCTGAAGTTCTCCAAAATAAACAGCAGATCTTTCCAATTCTGAGTTAATAAAATGCTTCAACATTTATATATATACACACAAGTCCATGCCTTCAACATATAGACAGATTAAAGTTTACCTCTACATTGGCAGTATAGATGAAATGCTGAGCAAATGTAGAAGAGCTGAACTCCATTCCTAATACTGTTTTATTATTGCCTAGAGCTTCAAAGTGTGTTTTGAAAATTACTTAATGTTGTCTCAGTCAGAGAGGCTTTGAGCTTGTCAGCTATCATAAACCAAGCTACATTTGTCCTGGTCAGTACTTGAATGGGAGGCCTCCAAGGCAAGAAAGGAACCTATGGGATGTGTGTATTTTCTGCTTTTAATCCTGCTGCTATTTCAGTCTCCCACAGAAGTTCTTGTATTTCAGTTTGTTCTTATCATGAAATCTTTGTTTCCTTTTCTCTTTATATTTTAAAAAAGAAAATTGCATACAGAGAGTGGGAAAAATCCTAAATTACAAGCTCATTTTTATACCAAACATTACTTCTATAAAACTTCAAAGGAAATAATAATCAGAGTTTGGAATAAGGTCTCTAGCATCTGGCTCATTGTTTAAAGGACGCTGTGGATAACGTTTCAACTACCATGTTACTGTGGCCTCAACCCTCAATCGTTTGTCTTTAATTTTGTCCCACAAGTACACATAATTATGATAGCACTTTTTTAAAAGCAGCATTCTTTGCTTTACAATTTTCTAAACTCGCTTCGTCAGACATACGGCAAGTTGATGTGTTATAAAGGGATTTCCTACTGCAAGAGATAAGCATTAAACCTTGGAAAAATAGAGCTGTTAAGAGAACACAAAGGACAAAGGCGCTAAGTTGAACTTATCCAGCCTTTTGAGGGCCCAAATTTTCCATGTCTTCACACGATCGAGCCTCATGACTGCTCCAGAACCCAGGACTAGGGAGAGCCAGCTCCTAGGCGTGGAGGAGAGCCTCAGCTCAGCTTGCTCCTCAGAGCAAGTTCAAGCACAAAGCCCTGGAATATTCTCCTGGGTCAGATCAGTTTTACATATTCTTCTGAAGCCATCTGTGGAGAAAAAATCTGAGTTTCAGCACAAGTTTTGGTAGTTTTGGTGCCTTCATCCTGATGGAATATCTGAAGATCTCATCTTATTCTGCATGACTGGGCCAGCTTGTCCCCTACACAGACACCCTTAAAATCTCCAGCCTAACGTGTGAGGCCCAAAAGCACTAGACTTCCATGTCTGATGGGTCCATGCCTGCTCTGCTTCACCCAGCTGGGCTCCATGGCCCTCCGCTCTACGACGCCATGCAGTGGGTGACTGACGTTAGGATGATCAACTTCCTACACGCCATTGGCCACAAAACCACTTGAGAAGATGGTCCCTTGTGAGCATGGCTCAGGACTCAGAAAATATCCAGGATGGAGCCATTAAGGCCAAGCAGATCACACTCAGCACAGAAATGGCTACAGCTCCTCCCGGGGATGTGCGTGAGGACCGATTCCCATCGAAGTGATATCCCTGAGGCTTGACGAAATACAGTGGGGAGCTGTTTAAACAGAAGTGAATAGTCAGATACTGTCTTTCATGACAAAATGTGCTGTGGAGATGGTTTTTGTCCCATTTGTCTTTCCTCTTGCTGCTGGCCCTGAGCTAAATCAGCTACCGGTAGCAGTTGAGCCATCAGTGTACCACAGGCAAGAAGTTCAGATGGGGGCGTCATGTGTATGAGGGGGAAAGAGGGATCCCACTCTAGTGGCTCCTCCTTGTAAAAAATCTGAGACACACGGTCACTTTCTGATGAAATCCTACACATGGTGTAGGATATTGAAGTACCTATGAAGTATCTTGGCATCCAAGACCAGGCAGCTCATAAGATCTCGAACAAAATACAGATAAGCCTATTGTTACTGGTTAGCTTCTGCAGGACTGAGTCATTTATTTGATGGATGGTTGCAGAGCAAGTGTTTTTCTAAGGAGCTAGATCTATAATATGCAGGGTATTGCATGGTTATGTGTCTTGACGCTATAGCTGCTGGAATTTCCCAACTGATTTGAGTAAAGCTGTCTCTTCAGTTTCTGCAATATTGAAGTATTCTGTACAAAAGTTTTCATCGTCAATGTTAAGCATATATATTTTAATAGCTGCATGCCCAGTAATTAGGTGGCTTCATAGGTCAGCTGAAACTAGTGATGAAAATCACAGCTAGTTGAGTAAAGTATAATTACTGCATTTGTCAGAAATGCTTAAAAACAATACCTACGTGCGTATTCGACTAAAAATGAAATGTATATGGAATTGCTGCCACCATACAAGTCATAGTTAATTCTCCTTCAAGTCCAGTTTCTCTGTTTATTCTGTGTTTGAACATCCACATCTTGCCAAATTCCTAGGAGTCTCTGATGACAGTTTGCACCAGGAAAGAGAGGCTCAGGAGAGGAACCTGTGGATGGTGGAGATGGGGAGAAAATGAAATTCAGAGGACACCTGCTTGCATTTCAAAACATAAAATTTTGAGGTTTCAGAGAAAATATTTTGTCTTTCAGGTCGTCATATGTCATAGAAAAAATAAATAGAGCATGAAAAGCAGATGTCAAAAATTAAACAAAGCCTCAGTTTTCTGCAAAAAGACTGCTTTAATAGGAATATTTTCATCAAGATGTTAAAAGCATAAGCCCCCCTGCTCATTGATCATCATGTTCTGCTCTGGATTGTAAAAATGTGCATGGATTGTTAGATATTTTCTGAAGACACAAGTCAGGTTTCAGCAAAAGTTTGTCTCCATGCAATGTGTCAGTCCCTTGAACTATCAGTCACTGGCGGTGCCTGGGATCTACTTCCAGCTTTTAATTTTCCATTTGGCTAATCTCTCAATTAGGTAATAAGAAGCCATTTATACTTCATTAACAAGATATTACTGTCAATATTAATATACAGTTGATCCCCAAATTCACCATTAATTTCTGCTACCAAGGAAAGTATACCTTATCTTTTTTTTTTTTTAACATTTGTTTCAATTGAGAGGTATTTTCATAATGTTCTTTACATTTTCTTATGCTAATGACATTTTTGCAATTCTCTGTAATGCGAAATATTTAATTATCAATCATGACAATACTGCTATGCATTTAGATAGAATATTTCACACCTAAATGTATTAACTCTATTGTCAAACAGCCAGCAAAAAAACATGACTGGTTTCTCTTAGCTACTGTTGCTTTGGAAACTAGTTACATGTCTTGATTTGTAAATGATTATTCTTTCAAAAAAAGAAACAGAGAAGAATCAGGGTTTTTTTGGTGTTTTTTGTTTTTTGGGTTTTTTTTTGTTATTTTTGTTTTCTCCTTTCTCTATTACAATTAATATGCAATGTCAAAGAGCTCTTTTTCAAATTGGTGGGCTCAAGCTTCTGAACTATATGAGTCAGCCTTCTGAAAGCTAATTAACTCATAATTCATTTTAGAGCAGGCATTTCTCAGCAGAAACTTATAATCACAAATGAAGGACGGTGCAAAAACTAATGAAGTTTCATTCCCAGCTCTTTACCAGCCTTCTTCTGTGACCTCAGCAAATTTCAGGGTAAATACTGTTTATCTGTTTTCCTGTTTCTGGTTTATTGGGAGAGGAATTATTTCTAGCAATGACTACCTGTACATAATAGTTACTTTAAAGTGCTGCTTTCTGGACAGTATTCTTCAAAGAAGTTTCTTGTTGCCTTTGAATCAGTCTCCAGAGTTTTCCCCAATGTAACCAGTTTAGAAGGGCCTACTTTTACTTCAGCTTCTGTAAATGAGAAGGTGGAAATGACAAAGAAGTCATCATCTTTCAGATTTCATGAAATACAGTCCCTGCTCTAGAATCTTAAAGCATTGTGTTTGTGATAATTTAATTCATAGATTTTAAATTGCATTATTTGTTTGTTTTAAGATGTATCTGTCTAATTAATTACAGTGCAGAGGAATTTATCAGCTAGGTCCACATAATTTTTAGAAGTAGTTCTTGTGAAACATAAGATGTAGAACAGATACACATCCATCCCACAGTTTATCTTTTAAATATACTGTTAGGAACACATCTTTTCTAGCTTCAGAAATTGCCTAATTAGCTCCAAAAAACTGTTAGGATGCTTTGTCTTCTCTAGTGTACTCAAAAGTACTGAGTTATTTTCACACTGGAAGGCAGCAGGGAATCTGATTTTAGTACTAGCTTCACCATGATGCCGGATTTCTGGCATTAACCTGAAGAATTCTGTTTTCTTGGAATTTTTGTCAGGGATTGAAATGCTTTTGAAAGTTATTAGGCTGACAACTCTGGAGGTTGCCATCCTGTATTTATCTGTTAGTCACATCTCACCCTTATATCTTTGGAATCTATTCCAGCCAGATGTAGAAGAACCATTCTTAGAAAGAGAGCAGGCTTTCATGATTTCATTCTGAGAAGCCTTTGTGCAGTTTGACTCCTCAATGCCAAAACCATCTACCGAAATGGCACTCAAGTCATTACACTCATTTTCTTCTCAGTCTTGACTGGTACCAGCAGAGCTAGTAAAAAAGTTCACTAAAATATGAAATTTTCTCCTTCCTCCTCTCCTCTCCTCTCCTCTCCTCTCCTCTCCTCTCCTCTCCTCTCCTCTCCTCTCCTCTCCTCTCCTCTTCTTTTTCTTGGAGTTAAAAGATAATGGTCAGTTGTGCCAGAGAATAGCAACCCAAAGTTAAGTAAGATGCTGCAAATCCATGCTGTCACTCTTCATCCCTCATTACAGTGTCTAAGGTAGAGTACAGCAGACTTGTAACTCATTCCACTATCCCTGCAAGCCCTGTAAGAGCACCGCTCCCTGACATTCTCCTAAATCCCCAAGTCTTTAGTTCTCTTACCAGGAAACGTCTACATAACAGAAAAGTTGTATGGATAATGCTTATCTTGAGAGTACTTTCCTTGTTCCAGCCCCCAAAAAAACCTCATCAGAGGAACCCATTGATACTTTTTGGATGTTCTAGAGCAAAATATTTTAATTTCTCTGAGTATTGTCCAGAATCTCAACACTAATTTGTAGTACATTTTACAGGATTGTTATATTTTAATTTTACTAAGCTATACTGAATATCTAGTCCAAGCCAGATTAAATTTAAAGCAAACAAAAATAATCACTTATGCTCTGTAAACCCTATTATTAACTGTTCAATAAAATTCTGCTGACAAAAACTAAAGAAAACCATCAGTTGACCCTAGGCTTATATTTGAGTCATTTAGCCAATATGCTGTGTACACTGATGCTGGTCTAATCCACACAGTCAGCAGTGCACACTTTGTACGTACTGTATATTTCTAAAACCAGGTTGTATTCACACAGAATCACAGAATCACAGAATCACCCGGGTTGGAAGGGACCCCAAGGATCATGTAGTTCCAACCCCCCTGCCTAGCAGGGCCACCAAACATACACATTCAGATCAGGTTGCCCAGGACCCCGTCCAGAGAGTACTGATAGAGTAGGGAAGTGTGAATGCATTTCTGCTTAATCCTGTCCAAAGTGGGTGGGGAAGGACTGGCTCTGGGGTTTTCATTGACATTTCTACCCCCTTCCTGAGTACTGATCCTGCAGTTCAAGACAGAGGCTTATCCTCATAGATTTCTTTCCCATATGTTGAAATGTTAATACTTTCTATGGCCATTCTCTCTGTCGGAGGAATATATATTTTGTTTGTCATGGCCTGTCTAAACTACTAGCATATCTTTCACGCAGTGAAATAAAATGCCTTTTTTTCCACTGGCAATGTGTAGAATTCGTTCTGAAGCCTCTTTATGTGGGGCATCTTATTTTTACTGCAAAGATGGGATTAGAGCTAGCTAGATACCAGCTCTTGCTTGGAAATCAAAGGTTTGGGAATCAAGAGATCTAATTGGGAAATGGCTGATCCTCAAACCTTGTCCTTAGAGAGTGTCCTAAGAAGTGATACTACTTCATTTGCATATGTGTTCTCCCTCCCCAGCAAATAGCCACACTTCTCTGCTAATTAGCCTCAACTCTCTTAAGAACCCCTTTTGGCTTGCTGCAAGATACATGCAACCAAGGTTATGAACCAGTTTTTCAAAAATGTGGCTATTAGATTTCAGCATGTGACAAGTAAGCATCAATGAAGGCAACAGCTTAAAATTGTAACAAATGTAATTTTTATTCCTATCTCATATCATAATTCCTCCTTAATTTCTGATTAGGATTTACTTCTACATATTTCACAGAAGGCATTTTATCTTAGTCTCTGAACTACAGACTCCCCAGGTCTCCAGAGGAACATGCATTAAAGGATGGAACTAGATGTTCTTGTGAAAGCTGAAATCCGCAGTTTTTTAAAGAATGCCTTTCCATAAATACACCTCTCAGTCTATTGTGAATCACATGTATCAGTCTATCCATTCTGCAATTACTGCATAGGAACTTTACATTCCAAATACATTAGAGACTTATTCAACAGCATAGCAGAACAGAGAGTATTAAGTTATTCTTTTATTAGCTGCAGGAATTTTGAAAGGAAAGAAAAAGTTACCTTTAGCTTAATACTTCCAGTGAAAGTAACAAGAATACATTGACCTCATCCACACTTCAGGGTTCTTCTCACTTCCGAGAGCTTTGAAGATTTGTTTGTGTGAGTAAATTATCTCTTTTTCATTTCTCTACCAATGATTGACACGTATTGTTCCTTGTCTAAATTCTGACTTCCTCAGAAGAAAGGTAATGGTTGTTTGGAAAGTATTTAGCACTACTATTTATGCTTGCTGCTACAATAAAAAGCATGCCTGGATATATTTAATCAGGTAAAGCAAAAAAAAAAAAAAAAAAAAAAAAAAAAAAAAAGCACACAAAATGATTCTACATACTCACATTGAGGGAGCTGTACAGCAACATATCTTGCCTGTTAAAAGAAAAAGTGTTGCTCCAGAAGTATTTTCATCCACTGAATGAAGTATGCATCTCAGAGTGTGCCTTTCAATTTGTGTTTGACCAGAAGTATGGTTAGCAAAGGATGCTCAGTGACACAGAATCTTAAGAGAAAAGCCTAAACGCTGAGAAGAAGAAACAGACAATCTTTCATTTCCAGCATATTTTGGAGCTTATAAGAAATCCAATCAGTTATATTTTGCCTGTTAATGATGCACCAAGGCCATTTGATTGTATCAGCTGCCTAAAAGCATTCTGTCTCCCCAGCACAACACAAATATTTCAGTACTATTCCTAAAATTTAAGAGACATAACAGTTTCACTTAAAATTTTAACTTTTCACATATATTTTGATTATTTCTAACTAGAACTGAAACAAAACTAAAGTTACACCTGGGAAAAGAGCTGTGATCCCTGTCAAGACCCCAGTCAAGAAATTGTGTACTTATTTAATGCCTAAAATCAATTGCTGTCTCACAAGATCGTGATCAGAGCTACAGGCTATACTTCATATATTGCTGAGAAAGCTTTCTGTTTTTATTTACAATTCTTTCAAAGAAAAAAGAATTTGAATTGTAAAAAAAAACATAAACAGTGAGCAAGCAAACAAGTGAAATGATTACTAATAATTTTCATATCTGATGGGATGTATGTTTTTGTTTCCGAAGGATAGACAGTGAGCTTCAAACTGCTGGTGAATGGAGGTCAAAACAATATGAAGGACTGAGATCAGAAGCTTAGAAATCTCTGGAATTTCTCAAGAGATGATTTTTTAATGACAGAAATATAATTTCCTGATATTTAATGGTTCACTTTTGTTACGGGAGCTCCTAATTCCAGCTTTACCTCTTGATTCTGTAGAAACATATTTTGTGTCTGTTAGACTGCAAAGATTGCTTCTATTGTACGGCTTTAACCAACAATTTATCTTAACAGAGTTTTGTTTATGGCGTTGAATTTTCCTCAGATTTAATTCAGTTTGGAGCTCTGAAATACGTTTCGTATCACCTTTGTACAGTTTATCTAAGTCAGTTTGATAGTTTATCAACAATTAGAAAACAGAAGGCCATCGGCCCATATTAAACAAGTGAGTGATGCAAGCATGAAGCACTGTCACCATAGCAACTCAGCTTGCACATAGGATGCTGTATTTAACCTTGGGGAGCTCTTAAAACTCTTCATTCCTGAAATAGCTATGAACTATGTTGTAATGGGGATGTGTCCTTAGTGCTGTAACAGTAGATTTGTCTTAGAAATGTGCAAATACTTTGGCCCAATATAACTTCTAAGAAGCCAATAGAGTAGGAGCATTCAAGCTGATATGGGCTGATGGAAATCATGACTTGCTGTTATAAATGTGCAAAACTGTTTGCTCTTTTTGGAAGCAGGAGGAAGGTATCAGTATATATTACTGCACTAAGGCAGAAAGCTGGAAATTTCCAGGAATTACTATTAGATTTTTAATCTATTTTCTTTATGTTATTCCACATAAACCTGTGGGTTATATCCTTCTATCTGCATGGTTACTGTGAGCTTTGTCTGGGAAAGACCAATAAATGTACTTGTTTTTGTGTTTGTTTCTGCAGGTTTGAAATTTCCAGCTCCTAGTAAACTAGCCATGTGTATGATATTAATTAGAAATGTGGATCTATATGCCCTAAGGTAAGCAAGGAGTCATGCGAATCAGCCTAGCTGCGGGGTCATTCTACCAGGCAAAAAAAAAACAACTCTAGGCAGCCAATTTTTTGCTGAAGCCAAAATTTCATGTGTCTTTTATAAGAACCATAGGAGTTTTAGTGGTGTTAGATGATCAGAACTAATTCTTAGAAGAAAAAACCAGTGCTATGTTCAAATGCTGCATCGTTTCTGCCTCTCCTCACAGGTGGGACTACTGCCTCACCATTTCCACACATAGCTTAAGATTTTCTGGTATGATAAAAGGCTGGATTCACTCGAGGCCTTGTTACCTACCTGCCCTTCAAGGTGCCCAAATCACATTAAGGTTTTCCCAAAACTCTTATGAGTTTCTTTATAGTGTATCTCGATGGTAATGGAAAATTCCTACTTTTCCAAAGGACAAATTGATGCTCAGCCTTCCGGCCAGTGTCTCAAACCTAGCTCTGGCAAGAATTCCAATTGAGGCCTTCCCATCTGTATCTTACCTGGAGAACAGAAGTACTGATATCTTTACATACAACATACAACAATCTTCTGGGGAGGAGCATTTGTCTGCAGTAAGGAAATGTGAAATTCTGCCAGTAGAAGAAATGTATTTAGGAACACTTAAATCCCAGTGGATTTAGAAAACTCTATTTATCTGTTTTAGGTAATGATTAGTCAACTTTACCAATAAGTGAGAACACAATGGTGTTCATAATAGATGCAAATGAGAAAAAGAAGCAGCACTTTTATAGTGTTATAGCTGACATGGTATGGATTTCAACCTTGTAACTAAGAGAACTGTACACAGGGAGATGTGCTAAATGTTGTTTCACCACACCCTGATATTGCACTGGTATTCAGGAACATGTGCTTGTTTTATGTTTTAGAAACCTGTCTAAACAGATTGTTGAAAACTCTCCATTATATTTAGATTCACAATCAGAAAACTTGATGTAAAAAAGGAAAAGTGCTGAAAAGCAATCTCCTAAATAGAAAAGCAAGAAATGAAAATACTTCTTAAATTTCTGCCAAATATCAAAATCAAGTTATAAGAGAATTGAAAGCATTTTGACCAGTCCATGAGTTTTGTAAAACAGCAAGCACAAAAATTTTCAGTTCATTATATGACAGGTTCTGTACATAGTGAAGTCAGAAGCCTGAGGTGCCCCACCACGCTAGGGATGAAAAAAATCCATATTTCAGGAGTGATAAGTGTTGAAAAAATTCAGTTTCAAGACAAATACGTTTTGGCCCAGCTCTTTGGTAAGGTATAATCACGTTATCTCCTGTATTCTCTGCTCCAGTGATAAACTTCTCAGCAGATAATTAGAAGAGGCTCTTGTAATGGGGCCAAAGACACCCATCTGCCAATCTGACCTTCCTGCCAGGACATGGACTTCTTGTCTAATCCAAAACCTTAGGCACAGTGGAAAGACTGTTGGGGCATATCCAGTCCCTGACTGTGACTCATACTATTCATGTTACTCATCCATGTGGGCACTAATGAAATGACTACAAGGTTCTGGGAACACAGGGGACGGAGTCCAGGTCACAAGTAATACTTGTCAATACTCCCAGTTGACTGTAGTGGCCTATGCTGGGTCATATGAGTCACAAAGATGAATGTAGATTTTCACTAATAGGGTTGGCACTGGGCTTCAGCTTCCTTAAAAATAACATGCTGCTTTTTATAGGTGGAATGGTGGGATGAGGGAGATTGCAGGAGAAGTTGTCTGATACCAGTGCTCAAATTCTGGGAGAAAGCCTTAGATCTGGAGTTAAAAAGGACAGGTATTCAGTCTCCAAAGGAGTCAGTTATAGTTTTAAATGCTGTTGAAATGTTATAACTTATGCGGAGTATCACAGAGACAGGCAAAATATATAATCTAATCCTCAGACTCATCTCCAGATTTTTTTTTCAGCAGAATGACTACAGATTAAACCATGACTTCAGGCTGTTTAAAACTACTATTTTAAGAAGTGAAAACTGCTTGTAAAAGTCACTGTTCAAATTCAAGAAAGAATGTGTAGAATAAAAAAAAAAGATTTCTAGTAAATTCATATAATCACAGAATGACTGAGGTTAAATGAAGCTTCAGAAGGACTCCATCCAATCCCCCTGCTCAGACGAGGTTGGTTTGAGCAGGTTACTCAGGGCTGTGTCCATTCAGGATTTAAGTGTCCTCAAGATGAAAACTGCACAAAGCTTCCAGAAAAATTATTATAATTTTAGACGATTCACAAAGTATTTTTTCTTTTTTTAATGTTTAAATGGAATTTCCTGTATTTCATTTTATGCACATTGCCTCTCTGACAGTCACTGTGTAGCAATGAGAAGAGTCTGGCTCCATCTCTTCCATCGTGTAATTTTTCTGGAAAGCTATATGTTGGAAAAAGGAGTTTACAGGCTTTAATGTTTAGATTAACGTCACTGCTCTGCAAAAGAGCTGAGAACTACCACAGGCACCAGGGTGGTTTGCCCACACCTGAGAAAAGTAAGTGCTGAGCCCTGCCCTCTGTGTGTCACTGTTATGAGTGAGCGCCAAGAATAACTTTCAGTGATTAATGTTAAGCTGGAGTGGCACCTCACATGGAGACTCATTTCTTCTGAGTATTATTATTAATCATCGAATAATGAAATTAAATTAAAACATTTTAAAAAATCTGCAGACAATATGAAGGGAGGAGCTGCACCTACTTTGGTGACAAGCTCAGAATTAGAAGTCAAATGAGTCTGAAAAGTCAGATATTATCTGAAATTTAAAAGATGAAATTTGACAAATACAAATGCAAACAGGCAAATGTAACATGAGTTAAAGATATGGAGGTTGTAGTGAATCACAAACTGGCTGTAACAACACTATATTTATTTTAAAAAAAACCAACACTTCTTAGTCTAAGACATTTTTATAGGAATACTGTATGCAAGCCTTGAAACGTAATTATTCTGCTCTACTTGGAAGCCAAATGGATCTCAGACCGGTGCGTCCACTGCATTTTAAAAAAGATGATAACTTGGTGAAGATCCAGAGGAGGGTAAAAAGAATGCTAATGGGTTTAGAAAATGCAATCCATAAAGAAAGGTATTTCTGTTCCTTTAGGCTAGAAAAAAAAAAAAAAAGATTAAAAGGGATAAGTCTTCTAGTATGTAAAACAGACAATTATAGAAAGAATGATGATCAGTTTTTCAAGAGCAACAAGGAAGGGCAAGAAGAAATCTGTACAATTTAGAGCAGAGAATATTTACTATAAGCCTTTTAAGAAGGAATATTCTCGTTGCTGAAATACTGGATTTAGCTCTCAAGAATACAGCTGAATACCTTCTATTGAGTATGTTTAATGCCAGTTCCCATACCTGTTAAGGACAGTGCAGGGCCATGGCAGGGTAGCTTCCTGCAGTCCTTTCAAGATTCTTATTTCTGTGTTTTTAGGACAAGTGATGTCTTCAATGAAATAAGTGCATCCTCTTCGTCACTTAGACAAATACACATTCTGGTTTCTGGTTCTGATCCAAAATAAATGAGCATCCCTGAAGAGAGAAAAGTTCACATTCACCAGCCTCCAAGAAGATCTATAAGCAGGAACAAAAGAAATATTTCTTAATGTGTAATTGCAGTTTATAAAACCTGCTAATGTTACATTGAGGTTAGTCACAGAGGGTGCCTGACCAGACTCCTGGCAGCAAATGGAAAACTTTGAGCGATCTCCCTCCTCTGATGTAATCCTTTCTTTCTGAATCTTCTTAAATAACTCTTGCTAGAGATGTTTTCTCTCTGGGCACTCAAAATATTTCTTTTGGAATATGAGAGCATACCAAGCCCCAGATATTCTCAAGTGTCCTGGAAAAATACAATCTAAATTCTTCCTACAGTCCCCAAATCATTATCACCATTAGCTAAAAGGTAGAGTTTATGGAAGATGAATGGCATAAAAGTTCTGTAGGTATATTAAAGGCATCAAAATAGTGATCTGGATCTACCAACGTTTTAAAAAAATGCAAGAAACACAACTCTAGTTTACCAGTCTGTAAGATAAACAAGAAGTTATTGAATTGATGCATCCAATCTTCATTGGTAAAGCTTAATAAAACAGCAAAGTTCATATGAAGACAGTTGCTGGTGCTGCTGCTCTTCCTCTAATTGCTGTTTGCATTCTATTCCTTGTAAGTCTGCGCATTCTTTAAAAACAAACACAAAAAAATTACCACCAAACCCCTCTGCCATATATAAAAGGAAGTTGCAGTCCCAAATCAGCTACAAACATGCAAACATAAGAAAATCTACAGGGTTTTCGTAGCCAGAAAATCTGAAATAAGTTTTGACGGAACTGGAATGAACACACACACCACCAAACTTCAACTCAGTCACCTCCATTATCTGTGCATTTTTGCCAGCAGTGAACAAGAGCCTGCATGCCATGCTCATAGCAATCTGCACCAGTGGAGATGACCCACTGTCCCTGTCCTTGCTGTCAGAACTCACCACTCGCTGCCTCGCTATGCTCACATCCACTGTTTGGTCTCCATAAACATTCAGAAAGCATCAATGAATGTCAGTGGATAACATTCTTCCTGCATGGAGAAATTCAGTGATGCATCTTTGCATCTTACATGCTTCTGTGTCAGACCCCATTTTGTCAGACTGCCCCTCTGCTGCCATCTGTCTCACAGCAACAACACATAATGGGACACTGGCAGGAAGGTTCAACCTCTACTGCCATACCACCAACATCCTCCTCTGATGTCCCTGGCCTACAGAATATAATGAGAGGCATTATTTTTGGAGCAGTCCTTGCAAACAATCTGAAACGAATCTTTTTCCACAGGGATGAATTTATCACCTTCACAAATGAAAAGTTTGATTCAGCAGTAAGGTGTCACAGGGTCAAAATAAAATTTACGGTAAGGCAAAATACACTCTCGCTGCCTGATAAAACCTGTGCTAAAAGTGCTAATGTTCCTTCAAACTCAATTCATTCCAATAATTACATAGTCATTAAAGAAGAAGTCTAAAGGCAAAAAATACCTTCATGGACGAGTTCCTGTGAGTGGTTATTTAATCTAATTTTCAGTGCATCTAGATGAAGGGCTTCTCACTGAAGTTAGGACAATCTATCATCAGACTTTTGCAGTCATTCCATTTAATTACTTCTATATCAGGATCATTTTTATTCCCAGATCTATATGTAAGTGTAGTTTAGAAGGAGAATTTAGATTCTCACTGTATCACTCTCATCATTTTGTGACTATCTTCACACTGCATTTTCCTCACATTATCCAGCACTAAATACACAGCTATTAACTTTGATGAAGCTATGTCAGTACTATGAAGGCTGCTGCCACACTCAGATTCAAGCCTGCAAGCTCTATCTTATTGCCACCACGAGCATCTCAGGACAAAACACTGATCAGGAAAACCCCTTGCTATTGTTTAACTAGGTAATTCAAGACACATATAAGCTGTATTGCTTATTTAACCTGCACAGTGGAGGAATGAGTAGCCTTTCTTGCTGCACATGTCCGCTGCCCAATACTCCAACAGTGAGAGCAGGAGATGAAGGTGTTCACTATGTCATGGTACAAGCTTATATTGGTGTGTATAATCAATGGATATCAAGATGTTACAATCACAAAATAAACAAGAGAAGTTTATTTCTTCTTGAAAATAAGAAAAGAAAATAAGAAAAAGTTAGGTGAAGTGGACTGTGATAACAAGAGAGAATAAATGGAAGGCTTACCCTTAATGCTGGGCTCACCTACAAAACACCAGAAGGAAGGATCTCCAGATGAGATCCTTCCCCACTGGTAGCCAGCTCTTAAATAGGTCCAGGAGGGGTGCAGCCTGGCTCCACCCCTTCTGGCAGCACAGATGAATTGCCTTCACCTGTGCTCCTCTGGCTGACTCACGGCACACCTCAGGTGATCAATCAGAGGTTCAGGCCGTGACTCAGCAGTTCCCATACATGGTGAAATAGTTCTTCCGGGCACATGAGAACTAACAGCTGATTAGATTAAAAAAGAAAAATGAAGAGAAAGCTAATGGTTCATGCATTCACCTAGGGGGAGTGCTCCTGATCAAGAGAATGGTTTTTTGCTTTTGCTCCTAGAATTCAAGCAAGGACTAGACTCACTTTTCTTCCCTTTTTGCATCCCTTTGTATTGCTCGCCAACCTTCCCCGCTGAGCATCCTAACAAGCCAGTTAGAGACATACTTTTATACTTTAATTCCCTGGTGAGCCTAATGAATATTCACTGCGTTGCAAAGTGGAACAGTTGGAACAGAAATAATGGGACTCCTCACCTATGTGCCTTAAAATAGCTGACCTAGTGATCAGCATATTCACCTGGTTGTGGGAGATGTTAGGTCAGATTCCCTCAGGCAGCAGTAGAAGGAATTTAACACAGACCTGCCATGTTCTAGTTGAGATAGCTAGGTCTTATGTCTATGTGAAACTGCTGATCTCTTTACTAACACCAGATATTTATGAGAACATATCATGGTTGCCTCTGTGGTGCTCAGCTGGGTTTCCTTTTAACAGAAATCAGGGTGCAAAGAGCTGGGCCTCTTATCTCATCTATGTAGGACACAGGTGCTAAAGTAGGACTCAGACCCAGAAATGTGCAAGTGGTCCCTGTTTTGATGGTTTGGATGCTGGCATTAGATAACCTGGGTATTCCGGAAGATGCCTCTCTTTCCTCATGTTCTGTGGGAGGCAGAGCTTCACAAGCTTTTAAAACTGAAGAAACACCAAACTTGTAGACTGGATTATTTGTTTACTGTTGCATTTATCTCAGTTCTCATTTATCTGAGTGTACAACGTGTATATATGTGGTTGGAAAAGGAGAGAAGGTAGGAGAAATTTTTACTCTCACTTTATGCAAAACCTTTTGATGTCTTGTGTGCTGCTAATTCAGAATTGTGGATCCTGCACTATGACAGGGCACCTGGAACATTTCTGTTGCACTTCCCAAATCCCTGTAGATTTGCTGTTAGTGGTTCACAAATGTTAGTGAGCTCGTCATTGAATTCCCATAGGAATGGTTTGTGTTACTATCCCACTGTCAGAAATACCTACTGCTTTTAGACAGCCAGCTTGGAATCCATATTTCAGAGCACTTAACCTTTTTATAAAACGTAATGCAATGGGAACTGGCTCCAGCTGAAGTACTCTCTGTGCCTGCAAATCATCCCCAGATGTTTCATATTAGATACCCAAATAATAAGGAATGTATAACTTGTGGTCACATTTTGAAAACTGTGGTTTGGGCGACATTCTCGGCATCATACAGAACTTAAATAGAGAGGCAGGGACAGAATCTCAGATCTCCGTGTCCACATTCAGAAGAAAATAGGCAGGTGTCTATTTAACGTAGGACAACACCGATCTAATGCACTGAATGCGTCAGAATTCCTGTGGAATTGATTGGAATTCCTGTGGAATGGGAGTATTTGACTCCATTGTCACATCTCTTTTATAAAATCAAAATATTAGAAAGTAGTGGTAATTCAAGAGTGGTCCATCTTGTTCCTTCTGAGTGCTAGGAATTCCTATGCATGACAGGAGCTGTGACGTACAATCAAATATCAGCCTATCAACTAAGCTGGTAATCTAGTTAACTTTATAGCAGTTAAGGGGATGTGAGAGATTAGCCAGGCCCTAGTCCAGTTTATGTATCCTGAACCTTAGAAACTAACGCAATGGTTGTCCAGCCTTTTGGCTTGCCTGGGTTACAATGAATGAAGAGGAATTGCCTAGGGCTGCATCGATGAAGGTTGCTCTGAAAGCAACACGTCCTATTATTTCAATGGAAAATAAAATTGATACAAAGAGCGCGATGGCACCATTTGATAAAGCAAATTCTCAGCTATGAAACAGTCTTTTTCAACACAGTCACCACCAGCAGCTGTGTATTTTTGCCAGTGAACAAAAGCCTTCGTGCTGAGCTCATGAACAATCAGTGGAGGTAGGCCACTGTTGCTGTCACCACTGTTGTAACACACCTCCCACTGCCTCACTGTAAATACATCCACTGTTTGGTCTCCAAAAATGTTCAGCGAGCAATAGTGATTGTCAATGCATGCCATTTTTTACACATGGGGGAATTCAGTGATACACAGTTGCTTCATATGCACTTCCATCTCATACACCATTGTGTCAGACTGCCCCTCTGCTGCTGTCACATGGAAACAACATGTAATGGGATTCAGGTGGGAAGGTTTAACCTCTGCTGCTGTACCACCACCATCTGCCTCAGACACAGTGGGCCAATGTCATAAAATAGGAGGCATTATTTTCTGAGTGGCCCTCATTAAATATATGTTACAGTTAATGTGTATAAACAGCAAAACTTATTTTAATTGTTAATGTTTTTTTCTTATTGAAAAATATAAAAAAGAGAGCAACAAATCCATCAAACCAATGGGATATGTGACCCAGTTATGGTGAAACTATCACATCAGGCTGGTTCAGTGGCAGTGGTTGCCATTTTCAGTGAGCTCTCAGCATGTTCATTAGAGAGTTTTGATGAAATTTTACTCTTCCTGTGCTTCATCCTTCACAGCTGTGAATGGTTGTTCACAAATGTTCATAGTGCCAAAATGTGGTGACACAAGTAAGGTGTGACTGTGAAGTGAGGGGTGTTCCTCACTGGTGAGTGAGGGCTTATTAGAGTCTGGTAAAGAGATGTGGTCAGATTTTGGATTGCAACTCCATGGATTCAATTTGAAAATTCACAAGTAATGTATTAATGTTGGCTAGAAATGGAGTCACAAATAAACCAAAAAAATCAATGATTTTTTTTACAACCTTTAAATCTATTCTCAAATTACGTTATCAAAATGGAAAGCACGGCTGCATCTTTTTTGCTGTTCAAAAGACTGTGCTTAGCAAATGCATCAAAGTCCATGACCTTATTTGCCACCATGTGAGTTAGCACCGCACTGCGCCCTGTGCCCTGGTTTCAGCCCAGATGGGACAAACAGAACACCAATATTTGGTGCTGAGTGATGTTTGTATATCTCGGGCCAGGCTGCTCAGTAGGAAGAGCTGCCGCTGTGACTGTGCATGGCAGAGAGTGACTGTTGTTGAGCTGGGCTGGACTGGGCTGCATGCAGCCCATGGGCCATAGGTTGCACATGCCTGATAGAACATATGAATTTGAATTCTTTTTTCTTTACTGGGAGATGTAACTCACAGGGAATTTTAAGAGGAAAATGATGCTAAGACTCACTCTAAAGCTTACTTCAGTCTCAACAAAAAAAAAAAAAATGACAACACAAAAACAAGTAAATGCTGTGAAACAATGGGGATAGAGATGAGCTGTGACTGCAGCAACCTGCAGAACTGTTTTCATGGTAGCATGGGGCTAAACATGATGGTACCAGGGTGGCTTAACTAGGAGCAGGCTCCGAGTGTGCTTACACTGCATACTTGTGCATGGAAGCTGAAGGCACATTTTGGAAAGGACCCCTGAACATGACTCAGCGAAAGCAAATCATGAGACCTTTTGAGGCACAGAGCTGCTTGAGCAATAGGGATGAATTTTGCCTTTAATTCCTCAAGGTAATGAAAACAATCCTTCAATGGCCTTGAGCGCTATATACTTATATTTTTGGAGATTTCCAATCATAGCTTATTCTTTAATGATTAACATGAAGCCTTGAGAAATCAGGAAGAATTACAGCTGGGAAATTTGAGAAAAATGAACATATGTGTCACTTATGTAAACAATGAAAAGCTCACCAGTACAAATAATTATAAAGATAGGACTGAAAAACCTGTTCACTGTCAGATCATATGCATTGCCTTTATTTGCCATAGGACATTGCGTACAGTCTAAGAAAGGAGAGGGAAGAAATTTCAGTAGGAAAATACATCCTTTACATCCTGTACGTACAACAGAGATCATCCTTGCTCTGGTAAAAGATACATGAGATGACCTAAGTTTTACCTCTCCTTTTTTGAGCTCCCATGCAGTACTCATGAGAGATTTGGACCAACTGGCAGTGCTAGAGATGGGAAAGCTGTGGCAGGAGAAAGAGAATTTTTAAGGTGAATGCAAAATTACAAAGCAATAATGTGGATTAAATTCTCCCAGAACTGAAAATAGCTCATTCTTTTCAAATGCAAATGATGCAAAGATATCTTGTACATAAAAAGGTGAGAGCGCACACTTACTAATGACACATAATATCGAACATATTTTAATTTAGGCTATCTAGAGAGTGCTAGTCGGGAAATTGATATAGGCGGTAAAAGTCATTAGAGATATTTACAGAGGTTTCAAAAATAGGCTATACCATTTTTACCAGAAGTCTGAGAAGGTGGTAGCTAGAATTAACTTCAATTTCCCTGGTTACAGAATTGGCAGAATTAAAGTTTCCCTGCAGTGCGATGAAGTTGGTGCTACAGGAAAGAAGGGGACAGATTCTCTAGCAGGGTCTGTGGCGATAAAACAAGGAGAAACGCATCAAGTTCAAAGAGGGTAGTTTTAGGTTGGATATAACAAAAAAAATCTTTTACAGTGAGGGTGGTGAAACACTAGAACAAGTTGCCCAGTGATGTGATTGATGCCCCATCTCAGGAGACTTTCAAGGTGAGGCTGGATCAGGTTCTGGGCAACTTGATCTAGCTGTGGTCTCCCTGTTCACTGCAGGAGAGTTGGACTAGATGGCCTTCAGAAGTCCCTTCCAACTCTAAGGATTCTATGATTCTATGGTGTTATCCCTCCAAAACATTATTCTTTTAACCTGCTGCTCAGGAGCCCACAGATTTCCAATGTAGCAGAAATCCAATAGCTCAGCATTGCAATTTTTTTCTTTTTCCCCTCTGCAAATATACATTACTTTCTTTGCTGAAATGGTGAGAGCTTTGGGATGTTTTGGTGTTTATTTATTTTTGTTTGTTTGTTTGTTTGTTTGCATATAAAATGATTGACTCATACACAAAAAGGAGAGAAGTAATTGGGGTAACAGTCTACGAGTTCATATTTAAGAAGCAAAAGTTTAAAAATTCAGTGGCTGACTTGTTTTGGCATATTCTGCAGTGAATCACAAGCTTAATTCTCTCTGGCTAGAAAATTAATAAACCCCTCTCATTCCTGCCAGGATACATTCAGCAGGGGGTTTAAATAGCTAGCCTACAGCATTGTTTGCAGTTGTCAGAATGTTCAAATAAGCTATAAATAGCCAGAAATAAAGTAAAACAAGTGTATGGCTTGCTTCCTCCACAAAGCTGCATACTTGTTCCCTATGCTACTTTGTGTTTATCAGGAGATCCCTTTGTTATAAGAGGGTCTCTACTCTTCAGCAGTTGAAAACAACTGGGAAGAATGGAGTTGGGAGAGCACGCCATGCAAACGTGTCCCTGCCACATCGTGGCCGTGCTGCTGCCTCTGAGCACACCTGCTACCTTCATCCTCCACTGCCACCCGCAGCAAGTGTCCTCAGCATTGGTGGGACTAGTGTTGGGAAACAGACACATGTATGTTGTATATGAACACCAGGACTTTTTGTGGTTTTCTTCCTCAAACAGTGGTGTTGGTCAGGCATGCCAACACCAGCAAGACAAATTTTCTGACCTCACATAAAATGATCAGCAGTTGTAAGAAATTAGTGTTAAGACCACGAATGTGTGAATCCTGTCCACTGTAATGGCCACTGTCAATTGTCTTCTATGTTTCTTAAGATGAACATTCGCAATGGATCTTAATAACAACCCAAGGACAGGGATAGGGAACAGAAGCTGTCATGCTCTGCACAACACATATCTGCCAGTGAACTCCTCTCTGGCTACCTCGGCTCTTCTGACCACAGATCCTCAAGATCAGCAATTTTAGAGCCTGATGCAAAGCTTGCTGAGGCCAGAGTTAGGCCTTTCCCTTTGAAAGGCTGAGTGCTCCGCTACCATACCTGCAATACCACACCAGGCTCTACCATACCAGCAATACTTTTGTGCACCAAACGTTGTCAGACAGTTTGCTAAACTGAGGCAAGACAGAGGTTCAGATGATCAGCTTTTGAATCTATAACCACTACTAATACATTTATTTCCTATTAAGAGAGGGGAAGAGTCGTGTTTATGCAGCAAGTCAATCTCTTTCAAACTAAGCACGTTGAATTTTCATGCTGACAGGAGTCAGACTTTTTGCCTCCCTCAGTGAGAGTGAGTTACGTGGAGAAAGGCTCTCTACAGATGCTGCAGTATCATTCATTTTAACTCAATTCCATATTTAGTTTTGTAGCTAAAAGACCTTTAAGAGCATTAAGTAAAGGTGATCTCTGTTTATGGAAAGGTTAGAAACCTGTTTGCTAACTGTGACTAATGGCAAAAGAAGTCGATTTTGTTCTTGTGTTTAAAGAGGATTATGCAGTGCAATTCTTTGATTTTAGCAATCAGGGAATTTTAGAAGAAGCCGTCTGCTTATGGCAGCTTTGTGTCTCATTGGAGTTACAGTATCTGACAGCATGTACTAGAGGCGTTGCTATGGTAATTAAGCATTTTTCAAGGTTTGGGGTTTTTCAGCTTTTTTCAGTTATTAATAAGTTTCCTAAAACAGTTTGGAAAAATACTGGTGCATTAAAATATCGCTAGTTCCTCATAAACGGGCTATTTAGAGTCTAATCCTTGTCTTTTAAAAGTGCATGGCAAGTCTCCCGCTGACTTTTATGGAAACATGACTCGGCCTGAAATATTTGGCAATTTCTGTATTATTTCCTCCAACTATTTTTTTTTAAATCAGAAATATTGAAAGTGCCATGGTTCCTGACACATTAATTCCACCAGGGCTTTCTCAGGCCTGTTGTTTCTGGCAGCACAGTTCTGCTAACATAAGAAACTTAAGGCTCATTTCATATCTCCTGTTGCTACAGAATTGTCCTTTGTGATACTACAGCAGCTGGCCATGGCCATAACTCCGCACATCTTTTCTGAGTGACTCCAAAACTCGAAGTTCTGGTAGTGATCGTAAGATGAAAACAAAGAAAGACTTTACAGGTGAAAATAATGCTGTAGCCTGAGAGCTTTCACCAGCTGCTTTCTCTCCTAACCCCTCTGATCCAGGTTGCGTTCCCCCAGGAATCTGCTGGCAGTATGCAATGGAGTGCTTGACCTACGAGTTGTTCCTAGAGGCAAAATACGGTGCTGTGTCCTTGGCTTCCTCCTAACTTGGCAACTAATCTTTAAGGCACTGTATAAACAGTGATCCCTGTCACCACAGTTACCGCTGCCACTGTGTTTTTCATTAAATTCAGTGACTGTGCAATGTGTACAGATCAGGCCTGTATACGGGTCTCTTAGGATGCCTATTTTGGGAGTTCCAAGGAATGTGAGATGGGAGATATGTTCATATCAGATGTTCAATTCAAGCAAGAAAGTAGGATCTCCAGCCATTTGGGACAGCATGATGTTTGTCACCCAAAAAAAGTCTTCTGGATAGGGCTAGGTACAGACAGACTCAGGCATCAGAGGAAGGGAGGGAGGTAAGATTATTTTCTTTTTGAATCACCATCTTGGATCTTCACACCTTCTGCTTGAATAGTTCTTTACACTCATAAATGTTTTTCTTGGAGCTTGTCCTTAAGAAATTGTGAGATAGACAGTCAGCTCAGTGGCCATGTCTCTGTGCAGTACTGGAGTCTTTGTGTATCTTCTGTAATAAGGTAAGACAAATGCAGACAAAGGTTTCAGTCTTATTTTTTCCTATCGAAAATTCTACCACTTAATAAGGAGACCAAAGAACCAGATGGCTTGTGGTTTCAGATCATTCCTCAGCTTCTCTTTTTGTGTGGTAGATTCAAAAGATCCAGAACACATCATTTTTAAAAAGATTTCAGCCCAACTGGATCTTTCAAAGCTGTCATATATAACCAGAGACAAAACAATTTGTTGTCACCACGTTCTTTCTAGTCTTGCATTTTCAGCTTCTTTTTTGACACGAGGCTCCTGCAGCACTTCCCTCTTTTTTGCAAAGATAACCTGTATGGGTAAGGTGAATAAAAGAAATACATACATAGGTTTTCTGGTCTTCTCTCTTCTCCCACACTAGTAGTTTACATTATTCTGATGCAGTGTTCATAAACTGCCTAACAGCATATCTCTTCTATAGCTCACCAAGAGTTAAGGATCCCCATCTTTAATTCCCTGCAACTTGAAGTTAATTAATTAAAGCCTACAGGATTCAGTCTCCCAAATGATCACTCTTATTTCAGCTTATAACAGGAAAAGCATAAACAAGCACTTTTCACTGAAGTGCTGCAGTAAAAGCTGGCTTCAGAGCTTAAACAAGGAACTTGTGTAAATACATCACTGGCTTTATGCTCAGTGCTTTCAATTTTCTCCTCAACTGTTTGATGAAAAACATGGTAACACACGGTTTCTATAGAGAAGACAGAAAATCAGCAGAAGACAGTCTCAAAGATAAGAGCATCTCTTTGACCAGCCCATGAGTATTGCTGCAGAATGACTGGCTCAGAGTTGAGGAAGCTCTTGCATTTTTCTTTTTCTTCTTAATGGTTTCCTTTTTTTTCTTGGAAAAAAAGGTCTTGGTCTGTTAAGTATGTAATCTGCAATGGCCTTATTAGAGCTGTTTTCCATAGTCACCAGTACTCTAGATGGGCTACATTGCATGAAATGTGGCACAGTTTGCCAACAATGCCAGGTCAACAGCTCTTGTTGTCTTGCTCATCTTTCACTTCTTTTTCAGGGAATTTATTGGAGCCTGGCTAGCTGGGGCTCCACAATACGTGCTTAAAACAAACAAAAAAAAATAACAAAAAAAAAATCAGAAAGATGAAAAACCCGGTATCTGTAGGCATTTCATACAGATTGTCTTATCCTGAAGATATTTCATGTGGTTGATAATTTTCACAAAAGATCAGTTATCATCTTCTGAACAAGCCATACCTGGAAACTGGCCAGACAAAAGTGATAGCATTGACCAGTGCAGGTAAAATAATCTGCTAAGGACATTCTATGATGCTTTCATCATAAGTAGTTAGGGTTTACAAGAATAAAGCAAAAGATGTAGTATACAATGCTAAGCTAGAGTTCTAAAACAAAATGTATGGTTACTTGCCAGTTTAAACTGAATGTTAGCTGCTAGAGATCTTTACAACAGTAAATTCTTATTCTCAGGGTAGTTTCTTGAATTGTAATGCAGCTCTGGCAAAACAGTTTCTGAAGGAGTTTTTTTTCAAGATTTCAGTGTTCTCATCGGCTCAGAGTTTTGACAAATCCTCCTCCTCCAGGAATCATTCATGATATATACACTCAAATTTAGAGATCCCAGTTAGGAACTAGTTAGATATCTAGCTATTTGTTCAGGAAATCTTTGCCATGGTGACCATGGATTAGCACCACTTGTCAGTTTATAACAAAATCATTTTTCATAATGCTCCTGAAACCAAACAGAACTCAGTAAGAGGAAAAACTCCTAGACCCTCAAATGTGTAGGCTCAGTTTTCTCAGTCCAATAAACATCTTGGGAATTCTTGGACTCATTTGAACTCTGCACCTTGAGATTTGACTCTGATCAGCTTCTGAACAAGGATTGATTTTTCATTTTCACAACTTTTCAGCAACTCAAAGTCTCTTGTCTTCACAGAGACTGTGGTATCCAGGGATTCATTCCCTGATTGATGGGCAAAGCCTGAGATCTGCTAAAGCAAGCTTATGGGAATTTCCTAAGAGCGAATTTCCTAAGAGTGAATGAGTGAGTGTCCAATGACTCAGTTAAACATCAGTGACAGGAACTTGTGCTGGAAGAAGTGTGTCAAAGAACTCAGACTCAACTCCAAACAATATGTCTTTTCACAGGGAACCTTTTTTTTAAATGACGACTATTGTATGTGAGATCCATCACAAGGAGACCTTTAGATATCTTCACATTGAAACCACAGAGCAGATTGTAGAGGACGCAATTGGTCATTTTTAAAATGCTCATTGTGGTCTTGTGGTAACGCTTGCTTAATACTGATATCAGATAATAACATGATCATTGCCATTAGGTTCAGCAGGGCTCTGCAAAATCTCAACCTTTTCTGGGTGCTGCTAGCTTTCTAATTTGCTCTGGTTCTGTTCATAGATGTAAGGGTTACAATGTAGAAGTACTCAAAGAGAAGATAAATATTTATCAAGCTTGATAACAAAATATTATATGATATGTTTTCTTCTGTTATTTTTTTAAGGACTATACAATATCTTGGGCTACCAGGCTGGTGGCGAAATGCCAGTCAGCTCTTTTCCTGCCTTCCTCTTTCAGTTCTGATGTTCACTCAAACCCCTCAAATTCGATTTTCCACTTACTTCAGTTAGAAGCAGCATTAAATATAGATAGTTCTGGGGTTGTAACCTTATAAGCAGGAACAAAGGAGCCTGATTTTCTGCATTTTACTGAGCTCTTTTATGGATAATGTAAAATTTACTTATTGATATCAGAGTTTCCACTATTGCCCCATGCTGGCACCGTGTAACGGGTTTACTGCATTAAATAAATATCCTTTATATGGAGTTGCTCTATTGAATTGGTCTGTATTCAGGAGTTGCTTCTTGGAAAAGGGAAAAATAATTGTAAGGAAGTGATAAAGTGTTTGTAGTTTATTTTTCCATTTATGAAGAGAACAAGATGTTTCCACATAAACATAATAGAGAAGGAAGGCTCCACTTAATAAATGAACTAGCTCTATTTACACTTCATTCGAATAAGATGTACTGACCATGCTGTTGGTGTTGCACAATTTTTAGCTTGTATATTCTGAACTCTGTGTGGATCTTGTGCGGGGCTCAGGCATTTCCTTTCTTATGATTTTTAAAAGTTTCCAGTTCATGGAACTTGTAACATTAAGAAACTCCTGATCCTCATATTTATTATTCTTTCTTTCACTCCAGGGTCAGTCACCCTCCGCAGAGGCCTTCAGCTACATCCAAAGGACAAGTTGCTTAATGCCTTTCTTCAGTGTATAGACATATCTTTAAAAGCATGCTGTCATGGACCCTCAGGAATCCCTCTTCCTAGCAGGACCTTGAAGTCCTGCTAACTCAAGTGCAGTTGAGAGTTATTCAAGATGAGGCAAAGTCTCATAGGCAGCTGCCCTACTGCTGGAGGACTGACCACAAGGGAGCAGCCAGAAATCACAGCTTGAGCTTCAGGGAACTGTGACAAAAAGCAGACTAACTTGATCTCCCAGACACTTGCCCGACCAGAAATACTTGGACAAATTATTAATAATAACTGGATAATGTGTTGAGTACAGAACTTTCTCTTTTCTCAATGGAAGGCCTACAACTCACTGTGGCAGCTCTTCCTATGAGTAGGCATGTGCTACAGCATCAGTCCTCCAGTGCTCACTGATTTAGGCAGTTTAAAATAGTCTTTCTGAGTAATTATTACAGTCAATGCATCAGATACCCTTTTTGCTGTTATCAACTTTATTTCCTTGTGAAAAATCAGTTACATAATGCATCGCCTCTGAAGTGTAGGAACATCACGCTATAGGAAAAAAAGAATGAAGAGAATAGTTTCTGCATAGCCAGAAACTCAGGTTTAAATCATGTCACATAATGTAATAATGGGTAAAAATGATGCTGTATCAGAATTATTGATCTTCATGGCTGGTATTAGTTTTTATCCACTATTTGACATCTGGAAGGAATAATTGCAGGAATAGGTAGATAGATTGCTATTTAATCCTGTTCCAATCATAAGCTCAAGACTTGAATTAAAATTATAGACAGGAATTATTATAATTCTTAAATGGCTAAAACCTTAAAGCATTATTTTTGATGGTGACCCTATGACTATATGTTGCATCAGTACATACACACAGCCTTCAAGATTTAGTAAATGAGGAAGCAAAGAAAGCACACAACAGTTCTGTGTAAACAGGGTGTTGTGAATGGCAAAGGAGAGTCAGAAAACTCCAGTTGTGTTTTGGGCAAAAGGATTGCTGGTGTGCAAGACCATCATGAGTTCTCAGTCATCTTGTGATTCACAGCTCCTCAGCCTGTACAAATAATCTGCTACTGACGTTGCATAAACATCATGAGACAAAGACTCATGGCAGTGCAAATGTGAGAATGTCTAACAATTACACAAAGGGAGAAAGAGAACTGATGTGAGCAAGATGAAGTCATACAGCGCACTTAAGAAGTACAACAAAGATGTTGGACTGCTACCTGAAACTATTAGCCCAGTTACTGACTATATTAGAGAAGATATAGCACTAAAATAAAAAAGAGGATGAGCAAAATTCATGTGAAGGAAGATACTCTAGTCTTAGGGACGTTCATCAGGATGGGATCAGAAAGAAACAGAGTTAGAAGGAAAGGGTCTTATAATCGGAGGGAAGGACAAACAAAACAAGGCTAGAGACTGAAACGTGATCCATCACTGATCAATCAGCAGGAGAGAGAGTTGGAAGGTGAGAGAACAGATGAAATAGCAAATAAAATGTGCTGGAAGTTACGGAGATATAAAAAGATAAAATGCAAAGGGAGGAAGGAGTTACCTGAAGATGACTTAGAGAAAGGAATAAGAGCAAAGTTGATATGAGTTAAGAGCACTGAGCTGGGACTAAGACTACCTTTTTTCAGGGTAGCTTCTCTTAAGTATTCTGAGCTGCTTTGAGAAGACTTTTCTCTTATGTAGAAGGGAACATCCAGTGCCTGGATTGTCACAATCTCTTTTTTTTCTCCTTCTGAACTTCCAGGAGTATTGTGCTTCTCCTCTGGAAGTCATCCTTCTTCAGTGAGGTATTACGTATCACACTTTTCTTAGTGCCTGATAAAGAGCTGAAACAAGCTGTTTCTGACTAAGGTATTTTTAGTGCCTCACCAGTCACTGCTGTAAAGGCTTTTATGGCTTAGTATGAATTCCCTGCAGGTAGATACTGAAAGCCTAATCCACAATTACATAAGGACAACTAAAAGAAGTAGCATAATATTTGCAAGCAGATCTACAATTCCTTTGTCCTGCAGGAATGCAACAACAGGCCTAAGCTAAAAATACATTTGTTGAGTATACTTGTCTTAGCCTTTTGAGAGGAAAAGCGAATAAACAAAAGCATAAAAATAGATATAAAAGAGATAAAGTAAGAAATAAGGGAGATGAGGTCTCTTGTAGCCTAATAGAAAGCTATAAGTAGTAGCAGAAAGATGTCAGGTGCTGCCAAATATATCTTCAGTGCTAGGTAAGTTTATAAATGACCACTTCTTGTAGGGCAAGAAATCTAATGATTCTAAAGTTTAGTTTTTGCCTTGGGCCACATTTGGGTAGTTAATAACATCAAGAAACAATGCTTGAAATATCCAGGTGCAGTTAATCTAGTTTACCAGTCATCTCCTTTTTTCACAGCAGACGCCTTTTTTAAATCAAATTTTTGGAGGCAGCTACCAGCTAAGATAACTTCAAGAGTCTCTTAGATTCCTAGTGGACAAAACTGGTCAATCCAGAATTTTAATTCTTGATGCCATGGCACCTCCACTCAGAATAGGGCAGGGCAATTGTGGACTCCTGCTTCAACCTCACTGCTCACTGCACTGCATTTGCTTTCCTCAGAAAAGTCTTAGCCTCCAGACAGATGGTAGGGTCAGGCATGGGGATGCTCCCTGCAATCAAAGCTCGTTTTTCCCCCAAGTGTACACATACTAAAACTATCACCCAGCCCTATAGTATGTGTGCTGGTCATCTGGGTGTCTGTTGTCCAGGATCTCCATGTCAGCCCAGGGCAGGAGAGAGTGGTGGTCTTTCTGTTGGTCTCTTTTCATGACAGTTGAAAGTTTGGGGGTTTGTCCTTCACACTCTCTAGCTGTTCCTTTCTGCCAGCATGCAGCCAGAGGGGCTGAGCAGCCCAGGAAACAAGAGGAAAAAAGTCTCCACCCTTCCAAAGCAGGATTTTTTTCAGGATTTGTCTCCCACAAAGACGTTTTGATTGATAGCTTTTGCGCCCCAGTTCAGCACAGCATTTCTTCTCTTGGAAGAGGAGAAAGGGGAAAGGAGAAAGGAGAAAGAAAAAGAAGAAGGGAAGGGAAGGGAAGGGAAGGGAAGGGAAGGGAAGGGAAGGGAAGGGAAGGGAAGGGAAGGGAAGGGAAGGGAAGGGAAGGGAAGGGACAGTCATCTGGATAGCCCTAGTTATTTTATTATTCCCTTTTTCAGGTCATACTTTGGTACACACCAGGATACTTCAAACTGTGAATCACAAGTATTAGGCTCTCTTGGAAACTGAGGCTGTTTCTATCTCTGGACAGAGAGCCAACCCACAGAGAATTTAAATGTCCTCTCAGTATCACAGTGAGAGCTTGGATGAGCTGCTCCGTTGCACTGTGTGAAAGCAGAACCTCGAGCCAGGCAGTACTTGGGAGGTGGAATTGAGCTGTTTTTGGTCACTCTCCTATTTAGCTGACCTAACAGTGTTGGGAACAGATAGTTACTACAGATATTGTCAGACAGTAGGTACTGCAGTCCATGCTCATAACTTCAGAGAGGGAGAGGCAAAATGAGAAAACTGTGAGCCATTAAAATAGTAAAGCTGTAATATTTGCTAATATGCAGGCAGAAACACATGTTAATGGAGCTCACTGTAATATTCAGCAACAGTAGCAGTCCAGGCTGCACATGAAAAGCATTAAACTCATGTAAAAACAATGCTGATGTTTTTTTGTTTGGAGCTTTTTTTGTTTGTATTTTGTTCTTTTTTCTTTTTTTTCTTTTTCTTTTTTTTGGGGGGGAGGGGGGAGGGTAGAGAGGGAATACATTGCATAAGGAGATGTTCAGTGTCAAATGTTTGATTTTTGCTCTTTAGTTTGTCACAGGAGGAAGAATTATATACATGTAGCTACTTATTAAAAAGATTTACTACAAATTATTGCATGCCACACTGTTGCTTTTTTGAAGTTTGCATTTCATTTCATAAACATTTTTTACTTGACAACCTAAAAATTGCAATGAGCACATTTTATGTATTTTTCATAGATACAGTTTTAAAATGTTTGTAATAACTCTTCAAAGCTGAACCTCAATAATGAAAAGGAAGGTTGGAAACCGATAAATGTTCTGATGGATCTACTGGCTGAAAAATACTGTATTTGGCCAAGTGGAGATGAAACAAAAGCTGTAAAAAAAATAATGCATAGAGCAATGTATTTACATTCTTGTCAGAAATTTAATAAGTATATCCAGCAGAATTCTTCTGGCAGATTTGTCAGGCATTTAACACTTTGCTGCCTTAGAAATAGGTTCCATTATTGCTAAATGTATGGAAGTAAACAACAGTCAGTTATATTTCAATTATATTGAAGAACAATTGCCGAGTGCCTTACACCCACTCTCTAGATGGTTCACGAAATCAAACATCTTTTCCCCTCTCACTCCAGTAGTGGATCACAGCAGTCGTCTTTTGAGGGGTGAGGAAGCTTTTCTATTAAGATGTCATTTCTTACAAAGCATACCATAATTGTATTTTAGTGACTGATCAGCAACTCCATATTATCTGAAATGACATTAAACAAAAGATAGCAGGTGAAAGTATCTTTTGAGAAGTATTGATTTTTGCAGTTCACTGCTTTCACTTCATGCACATGAATTTGAAAACTGTAGCGACTTCCAGTGAGTCAGGTTTTAGTATAAAGTAGGCAAGGTTCAACTGTGCTTCAAGAGCTAATTACTTTTCTACCAGAATAAACTTGAAAGAAGAGAACAAAATACCAGGCTGCATGTAATTCTTTTAGTATTAATTCAGACTTGGTGGTGGTCCAAAAGGTTTGATTTGTCACAGTCATGTCTTTTTACTCAAGCTTGAAGTGAAAAGTACAATCTTGTGTTTCTTGTGGAACATAGTAGGGTAGAAATGAATGCCACTAATTCATCTCAAGCTTGGGTAGGAGGAGGAGTGGGCTTATTCCTCAGCTAAGTTATTTATATAAATAATACTGCTACCTCCCTCTTCTTGTGGTGTATTTCCTCTCTCAAGCTGAAGTATTTTTCAAGAAATTGAAAAATCTATACCTTAAGTCATAGATCCATGAGATACCTTGAGTTGGAAAGGACTCACGAGGATCACTGAGCACAACTCCTGATGCCACATGGAGGTAAAGCACTGAATGTTCAGATAAAAGAGGACCACACCAGCTGCCTCCCCAAATCCCATAAATCCAGAAGTCTAAAAGAATCAGACCTGACTTTTTCCCAACTTAGAAACTTGCTCCCATCTCTAATTATACATCATAATTCAGTGCAGTCACTGGCATAATTGGCCATCTGTGTACTTTCATATGTGTGAAACAAACACTGGGAAAGGTTACACAGGGCTGGTGCCACTAATGCTCATGGAGAGGCAATAGAGGCTAAACTTCAGAGCTGGATTTGAGATCCATTTTGCAAACAAAATGTGATTTTTCTTCTTGATTTTGAGAGTTATGAAAAGCCTAGACAACATGACAGCAGAACTAAATGGCAGGTGGAGAGGCAAGGGTGGGACCAGAAGGCTTGCAATTTGTTTCTGGGGAAAAACAATTGTGTTTCTCATAATTTCTGCTCAACTTTGATTAACTTCTGGACATAGTCCACTATTAATTAAACAGACGACAGTATTGCAGAGGCTGCTGCAGCTCTGCTTCCCCAGGTCTGGACAGTGGGGAAGTGATTCCAGGCAGGAACACTCATACACAGCCAGCTTCAGGGGTGATGCAATGCCTTACCTGGATTAATTCCAGTAGCTGGTCCCAGGTTCCTCAGTTTCCTCAGCTCCTTAGACATACTATGCATGAAGGTTCACAGTCTTCTTGGTACACCCATCTCTTATCCTATATGCCTACACGTCCAGCTTGAAGCACACTGGCATTCACACATTCCTACTCAGAACAGAAAGTGGCTATAAATAGGGTTTAACCAGAATATCAGTTAGGCTGTGGTGATCTAGCACAGAGCTCAATCACACAAGTACACTGCCTGCTAACCCACTTACACATGGTCAGGCCCTTTTGTCCCTTCTTACCTCAGTTTTCCCCATTTTGCCCCAACCCCTTCCTTTTCCCCCACCTTTGTCCCATCCCCAAGGTATCCAAATATCCCATATATCTCATACACCCTTGACAGCTTTTGAGGTGTTTGATGGAGATAGCTCACCTTCGTGGTTTTGCACCACACACAATAGGTGAACACTCCTTTGGGCAGTCTCAGGTGCAGCAGATTCAGTGTGCTCCATTTTCCCCGTTACTGGGTTGCTAGGGCTCCTCTGCCTAGCATCTGCTCCTCACCAGACCTTTGCAGTCTCGGTGATTAGCCTGTAATCACATAGACTGAACCATCTCCTCTGTAGCTGTCTGTGCCAGAAAGGCCAGGAGTGTCTGATAATGAACTGGGTGTGAAGATGATAGCAGTCCTATGGTGCTACAGAACTGGAGAGAGCTGGTCTTCTTTTATAATTGGTTTTGACATTCTGCCAAATAAAGCCCAAATAAAGGGGAGTATATATACTCCTGGGGAGGTATTTTCTGGAGGCTGCAGTGCAGGGTAGAAATGACCCTGCTTCCAATGTAAAAGTGTCATTTTTCTGCCAGGTCCCACATCCCAGGTGGGTTAGAGAGGTCTTACCCAAATTTCAGATTGGATTAATACATTATGCTGATATATTTTCTACTGTCTCACTGGAAAAAAATAATTATCCTTCATTTTCTTAACATAGGTGTAGAAACTTATTAAACAGCTTTCATATTTTTACGCTGGCCAACAGGAGATTCTGGAGGTGGAGAGGTCTCTCTCCTTCCCAAGGGGCAGCCCAGGGCCCAGGCAGGCAGACAAGATTTGGGTGCACAGCAGGACTCTGCCTAAGCCCCAATGTAGCCAGGAACTGCTGGCTATGAGCCTCTCCTTAGCCTAAAGTCACCCAACAGAAGGCAGTAGTGGTATGGTGACATGTGACATGGTGACATGTCCTGCACCAGACTGAAGTTCAAAATACCCACAGGGATGGGGAGAGAGAAGCATGGGAAAGCACTGTTATCCTTGAGAGGTAAGCAGCTACATGCATTCTCAAGGAAATCCCTTCTGCTTGGACACCACTGCTGTTCTCCTCTGTACTAACCTTCAGTAAAAACTTTCATGAATAGAAAAATACCAAACTGGAACAATTTTTTATTTTTTTCCCCATGCCACTGTGGAGTACTGGTATATAAGAGCAAATAACTAATTAGAAATTCATCGTGTAGAAGGGATGGTGCATCTCTCAGGGAACGATATGCAAAAGATGTAGCTCACAAACAAGATGGGTTTTCAAAAGATCTTTTGGAAATCATTTCAAAAGAAGTCTGTTAGTGACTCATTAGTGACACTGAACAAAATGGCTCTTAACACACTGAACAACTTGCACAGGACAGAGTGTTCTTGAGAGGAATTACAGAATTTAATAGTCAGATTATTCGTTTACTACTGTTTTCTTTTACCTAAGTTGGCTTCCTAATGATTTTTTTAATTACAATATTTATTTCATCTATTTCAATATACAGTGTAGGCTCTCTTTAGCATAAATTTGAACCACATGAATACTTTGTCCTTAAAGAAAACTACATTTTGACTGGTACAAGGGACATAAGAAAAGTACATGTCCCTGTTCAGTGTTTGGGGATGTCTCGATGTCCTTTGGATACAGAAGAGATGGGCTTTATGTGTTTGGGATAGTTCCTAGTAATCCTGAGACACTGCAGGTACCATGACAAGTTGCACTGTCTATGCATGCTTGCACAGAGCAGTAGGAAATGGCAATCCATGCTTGTTACCACAGTGGGAAATTGGGGCCTCACCTTCCCTTCTTCCAATATGGACAGCCCAGGATGCTCCACCAGAGGATTTGGCAGCCTGCACTGAAACACTGTGCCTGTGGATCTCAGTCACCCCCACTCTTGTGTATGTGTCTTGCCCATATGTAGGAATACGGTGTCTGGGAAGTTCTTTATTCTTGCAGCACACCAAGGTTTTGTGTATAGTCAGCTGCTCTCCAGACCTCTCATTATTTTTTCCTTAAATGTCACTTTTTTATTTAGAATTTTACTTTACATTGTGCCAGCTGGAGGTTTAAATATTTCTCCAGAAACTGGATCGTGAAGCCAGTGCACCTGGTGGTGAATAAATCAAGGTTGCAGAGCTGCCACTCTGCCACGTGCATTGCCACTTAACTGATGGTACAGATATAGTATCAGAGCTGGATGAACAGTCTAAACACACACTTATAAATAATAACCTGAGTCTCAAACACTGTTCTAAGTTTGTGACAATTTCAAATTCACATCTAAATGAAGACAGGCTATTAACTTGCACATGTTTCAGCTGGCAATAAATTTTACAAATTCTATTTGGCATTGCCATTTGATGATGGCAATGAGAATTTGCTAATTGCACTGTGTTTTCTTGTCTTGAGATAAACCCAGCAATGCAAGAGTTACCCCACCAACGAAGCCCAGATAACCAATTCTTTGTTACAAATTACTCTTAGGCTCTGCACATGGGAAACATTCTGCAAACCAATTTGAAAACAGTTTTGAATAATGAGCGTGTCTGAGGATTTCACAATCTGCCTGCACACATTTCTCAACTGCAGGAAGAGGTGAAAGATAACCATTTATACATGACGGATTAAAAAATGAAGATTTAACTTGCTTGGTGATGTGTATCTCTGTGAAGCTTCAGGTATGGCCCACTGCTGACTTTGTACCCTGACAGACATAAGGATGGATTAAATGTGGGCAGCTGAAGTTCTTCCCATTGTTAAGGCAGGCAGGTGTGATCTGCTTTGTGAATCAGCACGTACACTTATTGTCAGAACAGTGCATGAGGATAAACCAAAATGAGAACTCACCCACCACCATTTTCTGCTGAAAACTGCAGAGGATGAAAAGCTGCTGCCTAGTGGCAATCATGGCCACAACAGAGAGGGTAAATGAGGTCAAAAACTTACAGTCAACTCTCTTGCCTCAAGTGTGGTTGAAGTCCTTTTTTTTCTCTCAGCTATTGCTCCTACCCTTCCATCCATCCACCTACCCAATCTTCTCACCAGCTGGCACAAGTGCATATCTATAAGCTTGAGGCCAAGAATTGTGGGGTTTTTTTGCATTGGTGATTCATCCACCTTGCAGTGAGGTTGCAGGCTCAATCACACTGGTGCTGATAACTCCCTACCTGCCTTCCCACAACTCTTTTGGTATCCAGAAGCACAGGCAAATTCACTGGGGAGATGGTATCAATCAATAATTCTCTATATGGCTGTGGCAAGAACAGCAGTCTGGTCCAAATCCTACTAAGAACCATAAAAAAAAGCATGAGATGTAGAAATGACCCCATTGAGATTAATGCAGGAGCTCAAAACTGAATGGCCTCTTGGTCCTGCAGTCAAGGTAGTGACAAACTTTGGCATTATCTACTTGAAGATCCTGCTTTTGTACAGGTGGGCAAGATGGTGGTCAACCCTTCTGAGCTGAGGAGCTTACCTGTATCTCAATGCTCACCTTGTTAAGAAGAGCCATATTCTGCTCTCCTGGCCTTCTTCTGTGGCCTGTGGCTGTGGGGGACTCACCAACACAATTCTACCTGCTAACTCAGGTCCCAAAGGTACTGAATTGTCTTCTAGCACTGTTTTCATCTTCTCACTGACAGAAGGATGCTGCAGATAAGCAGGTGTCTAAAGCATCTCCACACCTAAGTTAAAGTAACATACATCTCCCACACCTCTGTCCTTTCTTTCCCAGCAGCCCTTTGTATATAGCAGTCTTCTAAAAGAAAACAGGGAGATATAAATTCAGAGAAAAAAATCAGGCTGAAAACCCTTTCATAACTGACACTCCCACAGAAAGGTAAGAACAGAAGAAGAAAGGCCAGGACAAAACATCTCCAAGTGGTGCCAGGGAGATGGAGGAGTGAGACACATGCCTGCGTTTTCTATTGCTGAGCAACCAGGAAAAAAGCCATATAATATATAACTAGTATGAGGCACTTGAGGTTTTGTTGTTTTGTTTCGTTTTTTTTCCCTGTAGTTTTTGCTTTGAATTTAAAAACTGTAAAGTTGCAATCTATTTGCAGGAAACTTGAAAGCTGTGGCACAGATCTACAGAAGAAATACCTACAGAATATAGTTTAGGAAGGTATGTTTTTCAAAATTTCTGTGCAGAAAGTTAGTAAATTTTCTTGGTTTTATGATTTTTAGTTATCGGTATTCCACATCATAACATCATGTAGTGCACGGGGAGTTGAAGAGTTAATGCTCCAATTCTGGAGCATTCTATCCATTCCATATCTAGTGAGCAAAGGAAAAAAGGATGAGTATACAAAGAATGGAAATAGTCCAAACAGCTCATCGAATTAATGATCTACAAATTCATCTAATATAATCCAGATTTCTCACCCTTCAAACAGTGCTGGCAAGTGACATCCCACCCTGTACAGCTTGCAGGTTGCAATGACTGTAAGAGCTGTCTCATACCAAGACTGTGCTTGACCTCCTCTCCTTCCTTTTCTCTATATTTCATCTATTTTTCCTGAATAGATAATGTCTGAGAACAAATCAGCTGCATTTATTCAATAGAAGATGCAGAGTTTTCTTCACCTCACCTAGTGTGTGTTGTGCATTCTGTAATTTGTACAGCATAACCCAGGCCTGAACTATATATCAGTACATTCTTTTGCATACCTGTACAGCATAAGAAGATTAAATATATTTATTTAGGACATATTTCTTGTCTGAACTATCCTCCAACCTCTACAATAACAGACTGCACAGCTTTTCCAAACAGTATTTTCCAAGCTCCACAGCCCGCTGAATCTATTTTTTGCCACAAAACGTAATATGAGTCATCAGTTGCAGCCTTGTCATTTCTACCACAGACACAGGGCAGTCGACATCTCTATCTTCCAAACAGTCTTTTATGTATTTTCATGCATTCCAATGTTATCATTATATGGTACCCCATTTTCTTCCTTTATTTACTTCCCTTCTGACCCTTTAAATTTTCTAACCCCTTTATTAATATCATTGTTTGCCCCAAATGAGACATGAGACTACGTCTTTCAGGAAGAATAGAACCTGTTGCAAGACACAGCTGAGCTGCCCAGCTATGGACTTTTCAAAGAGGAGAAAGGAGATTCTTCCTTGTTTATTGCAGTTCACATATGTGCTTCCCATTCTCAGAATGGAGTTTGCCTACTTCTCATCATTAATATAATTTTCTGATATATGTCTGTTACCCTTGATCAGCCACCAACTTCTATCTTAAAACTACAGAATATTAAAGAAGGACAGGCTACTACAAAGAGTAAACTTCACAGTCTACATGGGAAAATTGTCATAGCAAGACTTGCAAAATACATTGTGGTCCCAGATGTCATATGTTGTAAGACAGAAAGGCAACCAGACAAACCAATGTTCAGCTTTGTTCTGCCCTAATTATGGTACCTGAAGCTACTAGAGCTATTTTTAATGAAACTATTGAAAAAACAACAACAACATAAGTTAGATTCAGATATACAGCACTGGAATTCAGGGGTGGAAAATTGGAGGGGAATGCTTATTGCTTGCTGCAGCATCATTCTTAGAAACCTGAATACAAAATTAAAGAAATGGGTTCCATGAAGATCATTACTACTAATAATTCCTACTCTTGCAAGTACACAAGTGTCAGAAAACTCTCACGTGAGGAGTTGAAACTGAGACTGGAACTGACCAACACAACCTGTAAATAGCATCTCTGGAAAAGATGAAAATCAAGACAAATCACTCAGGAAACTGATTTTTAAGCATCACTGGAAAGGCCAAAGCTGAGAAAGTGAAAAGGTGACAGGTAAGCTAGTAAGAAGGTTTTAATCATGGAGTTTGGATATACCACAAAAAGGAAAAAAAAAAAAAACAAAACAAAACCAAAGAGGATTTTGCAGTGCATGCAGTCATTCCCACTTCAGAGCCTGTTTGCACATAGACTTTCCCTGAGAGCACAGAGGCAGTTTGCCACAGAGAGAGGTGCCACTCAGCAGCTGTGCCTTTCCTGACATATATTCAGTGATTTGGAACAGGAGAGTCTGATTCACAAAAAAGCATGAATAATTTGAATTTCATAAAGCACAGACTGCTAAACACTGATTCATGACAAAACATCATTATCAATCATCAGCACTGTGATAGTGACTTAACGACCCAGTCAGTAACAGTATAGTTGTCTTTAATAAGCCAGAAGGAGATGATGCAGCCTAGAAGTACACAAGATCCTACTGAAAAACAGTGGAGTGGAGAAAAAGATCAGGGAGGGAGTGACTTTGTGACAAGTTTTGAAACATACACCATAAACTCTGTACTTTCCTCATGTAGATTTCAAGCAAGGCCTCAATAAATCCTACCAGTTAGCAGCAAGGTGTTAACATATTGTTATCATACGTGGTCATATTGTCTTAAACCTTTTGTCAGAGGACAAACTGTGTTCAAATCCATGCAGCCTACAGGATTGTTGCTTTACACAGCTGAAGTCCACAATGACAAAGAAGGAGAATGCTGACTTGGATGTAGGACAATGTCTTGCAGTGTAGCTGCTTTTGCACTAGAAGTCTTAATTAAAGTACCTACCTGATCAACGGTACGCTATACTGCCACTGTGTTCCAATAATTTAGTGGTGTGCATTCTTAAGGTCTTTTGGGAAGAACAAAAAATTATTCTTAACCAGGTCATTTCTCATGTTCCGGTTGCTGGATGCAAAGCAAAAAATACTTAAAATTTAGAAAATGACTAATGGGGTTACTGTGAATTTTTGGCATTGGTGATTTTCTTATGATTAATGACTTTACTGTTTCCCCAACCTATAGTATCATAAATTATTACCACAAAGAGAAATATTATAAATCAGTCCCTCTGGGAGAATTAACAAGTAAACTATAGCAGCATAATATTAACATACCAGACATTCTGCACAGGCCATCACAAATCAGGCTGGAATTATTAGCTAAGATGTACTACCACATGAATGCACATCTATTGTCTCTGCTCCCACAAATTCATGTAACACTTTCAACAAAAGAATCTTCTTTGAATCAGGAGCAGGGAGCACTGAGAGACCACTGGGAAAACAGTTCTGCCAAATTTACCCCTGTCTTAACATTAATGAGGCTGGGGGAGAATTTACCTGAGGTTATTTCTGGCACTTTGTTGACATCAACAGATGATCATTCCATCTTTGAGGCAGATATGGCAATATCTACCTTTTATGTAGCCAACATTCTAGGGTTGTCTTTTTTTTTTTTTTTTTTTTTTTTGTAAAGCTTGCGCTGTGCCTTCATTTCTGCCTCCATTTCTACAGGAAAGGCAAGGCAAGGCAAGGCAAGGCAAGGCAAGGCAAGGCAAGGCAAGGCAAGGCAAGGCAA